>NC_087186.1:265227-275227 GCF_035594125.1 Scylla paramamosain
GCCGGGGGAGGTGGGGGAGAGGAGCGAAGCAACAAACCGACCACGTATCAAGGGCGTGAGGCCCCGCCAGAAGGGGAATCACGTCTCGCGAGCGGAGGGAGAGCGAGGGATCCCACGGCGCGTTAACACAACCGATGTACAAGGGCGTTGCGCCTCTCCCGGCAGGAGACGCTTCCACCCCAACCGGGGGAGGCGGGGGAGCGGAGCGCAGCAACAAACCGACCACGTATCAAGGGCGTGAGGCCCCGCCAGAAGGGGAATCACGTCTCGCGAGCGGAGGGAGAGCGTGGGACCCCACGGCGCGTTAACACAACCGAGGTACAAGGGCGGCGCGCCTCTCCCGGCAGGAGACGCTTCCACCCCGGCCGGGGGAGGCGGGGGAGCGGAACGGAGCAACAAACCGACCACGTATCAAGGGCGTGAGGCCCCGCCAGAAGGGGAATCACGTCTCGCGAGCGGAGGGAGAGCGCGGGACCCCACGGCGCCTTAACACAACCGAGGTACAAGGGCGGCGCGCCTCTCCCGGCAGGAGACGCTTCCATCCCGGCCGGGGGAGGCGGGGGAGCGGAACGGAGCAACAAACCGACCACGTATCAAGGGCGTGAGGCCCCGCCAGAAGGGGAATCACGTCTCGCCAGCGGAGGGAGAGCGCGGGACTCCATGGCGCGTTAACACAACCGAGGTACAAGGGCGGCGCGCCTCTCCCGGCAGGAGACGCTTCCACCCCAGCTGTGGGAGGCGGGGGAGCGGAACGGAGAAACAAACCGACCACGAATCAAGGGCGTGAGGCCCCACCAGGAGGGGAATCACGTCTCGCGAGCGGAGGGAGAGCGCGGGACCCCACGGCGCGTTAAAACAACCACGGTACAAGGGCGGCGCGCCTCTCCCGGCAGGAGACGCTTCCACCCCAGCAGGGGGAGGCAGGGGAGCGGAGCGGAGACACAAACCGACCACGTATCAGGGGCGTGAGGCCCCGCCAGAAGGGGAATCACGTCTCGCGAGCGGAGGGAGAGCGCAGGACCCCACGGAGCGTTAACACAACCACGGTACAAGGGCGGTGCGCCTCTCCCGGCAGGAGACGCTTCCACCCCAGCCGGGGGAGGCGGGGGAGAGGAGCGGAGCAACACACCGACCACATGTCAAGGGCGTGAGGCCCCGCCAGGAGGGGAATCACGTCTCGCGAGCGGAGGGAGAGTGCGGGACCCCACGGCGCGTTAAAACAACCACGGTACAAGGGCGGCGCGCCTCTCCCGGCAGGAGACGCTACCACCCCAGCCGGCGGAGGCGGAGGAGCGGAGTTAAGCAAGAAACCGACCACGTATCAAGGGCGTGAGGCCCCACCAGAAGGGGAATCACGTCTCGCGAGCGGAGGGAGAGCACGGGACCCCACGGCGCGTTAAAATAACCACGGTACAAGGGCGGCGCGCCTCTCCCCGCAGGAGACGCTTCCACCCCAGGAGGGGGAGACAGGGGAGCGGAGCGGAGCAACAAACCGACCACGTATCAAGGGCGTGAGGCCCCGCCAGAAGGGGAATCACGTCTCGCGAGCGGAGGGAGAGCGCGGGACCCCACGGCGCGTTAACACAACCACGGTACAAGGGCGGCGCGCCTCTCCCGGCAGGAGACGCTTCCACCCCAGCCGGGGGAGGCGGGGGAGCGGAGCGGAGCAACAAACCGACCACGTATCAAGGGCGTGAGGCCCCGCCAGAAGGGGAATCACGTCTCGCGAGCGGAGGGAGAGCGCAGGACCCCACGGAGCGTTAACACAACCAAGGTACAAGGGCGTCGCGCCTCTCCCGGCAGGAGACGCTTCCACCCCAACCAGGGGAGGCGGGGGAGCGGAGCGGAGCAACAAACCGACCACGTATCAAGGGCGTGAGGCCCCACCAGGAGGGGAATCACGTCTCGCGAGCGGAGGGAGAGTTCGGGACCCCACGGCGCGCTAAAATAACCACGGTACAAGGGCGGCGCGCCTCTCCCGGCAGGAGACGCTTCCACCCCAACCGGGGGAGGCGGGGGAGCGGAGCGGAGCAACACACCGACCACGTGTCAAGGGCGTGAGGCCCCACCAGAAGGGGAATCACGTCTCGCGAGCGGAGGGAGGGCGCGGGACCCCACGGCACGTTAACAGAACCACGGCACAACGGCGGCGCGCCTCTCCCGGCAGGAGACGCTTCCACCCCTGCCGGGGGAGGCGAGGGGAGCGGAGCGGAGCAACACACCGACCACGTGTCAAGGGCTTGAGGCCCCGCCAGGAGGGGAATCACGTCTCGCGAGCAGAGGGAGAGGGCAGGACCCCATGGCGCGTTAACACAACCACGGCACAACGGCGGCGCGCCTCTCCCGGCAGGAGACGCTTCCACCCCTGCCGGGGGAGGCGGGGGAGAGGAGCGAAGCAACAAACCGACCACGTATCAAGGGCGTGAGGCCCCGCCAGAAGGGGAATCACGTCTCGCGAGCGGAGGGAGAGCGAGGGATCCCACGGCGCGTTAACACAACCGATGTACAAGGGCGTTGCGCCTCTCCCGGCAGGAGACGCTTCCACCCCAACCGGGGGAGGCGGGGGAGCGGAGCGCAGCATCAAACCGACCACGTATCAAGGGCGTGAGGCCCCGCCAGAAGGGGAATCACGTCTCGCGAGCGGAGGGAGAGCGTGGGACCCCACGGCGCGTTAACACAACCGAGGTACAAGGGCGGCGCGCCTCTCCCGGCAGGAGACGCTTCCACCCCGGCCGGGGGAGGCGGGGGAGCGGAACGGAGCAACAAACCTACCACGTATCAAGGGCGTGAGGCCCCGCCAGAAGGGGAATCACGTCTCGCGAGCGGAGGGAGGGCGCGGGACCTCACGGCGCCTTAACACAACCGAGGTACAAGGGCGGCGCGCCTCTCCCGGCAGGAGACGCTTCCACCCCGGCCGGGGGAGGCGGGGGAGCGGAGTGGAGCAACAAACCGACCACGTATCAAGGGCGTGAGGCCCCGCCAGAAGGGGAATCACGTCTCGCGAGTGGAGGGAGAGCGCGGGACCCCACGGCGCGTTAACACAACCGAGGTACAAGGGCGTCGCGCCTCTCCCGGCAGGAGACGCTTCCACCCCAGCCGGGTGAGGCGGGGGAGCGGAGCGGAGAAACAAACCGACCACGTATCAAGGGCGTGAGGCCCCACCAGGAGGGGAATCACGTCTCGCGAGCGGAGGGAGAGCGCGGGACCCCACGGCGCGTTAAAACAACCACGGTACAAGGGCGGCGCGCCTCTCCCGGCAGGAGACGCTTCCACCCCAGCAGGGGGAGGCAGGGGAGCGGAGCGGAGACACAAACCGACCACGTATCATGGGCGTGAGGCCCCGCCAGAAGGGGAATCACGTCTCGCGAGCGGAGGGAGAGCGCAGGACCCCACGGAGCGTTAACATAACCACGGTACAAGGGATTTGCGCCTCTCCCGGCAGGAGACGCTTCCACCCCAGCCGGGGGAGGCGAGGGAGAGGAGCGGAGCAACACACCGACCACGTGTCAAGGGCGTGAGGCCCCGCCAGGAGGGGAATCATGTCTCGCGAGCGGAGGGAGAGTGCGGGACCCCACGGCGCGTTAAAACAACCACGGTACAAGGGCGGCGCGCCTCTCCCGGCAGGAGACGCTTCCACCCCTGCCGGGGGAGGCGGAAGAGCGGAGCGGAGCAACACACCGACCACGTGTCAAGGGCTTGAGGCCCCGCCAGGAGGGGAATCACGTCTCGCGAGCGGAGGGAGAGGGCAGGACCCCATGGCGCGTTAACACAACCACGGCACAACGGCGGCGCGCCTCTCCCGGCAGGAGACGTTTCCACCCCAGCCGTGGGAGGCGGTGGAGCGGAGCGGAGAAACAAACCGACCACGTGTCAAGGGCGTGAGGCCCCGCCAGAAGGGGAATCACGTCTTGCGAGCGGAGGGAGAGCGCAGGACCCCACGGCGCGTTAACACAACCAAGGTACAAGGGCGGGGCGCCTCTCCCGGCTGGAGAGGCTTCCACCCCAGCTGGGGGAGGCGGGGAAGCGGAGCGGAGCAACACACCGACCACATGTCAAGGGCGTGAGGCCCCGAGAGGAGGGGAATCACGTCTCACGAGCGGAGGGAGATCGCGGGACTACTACTACTCACCGACCGTGCCTCAAGGGCGTGATAACCCAGCCAGCGGGGAAGCTTGCCTTACGAGCGGGGGAAGGCTACGGGACCCCACGGCGTGTTAACATGATCACAGCACAAGGGCGGCGCGCCTCCTCTCCCGGCAGGAGACGCTTCCATACCAGCTATGAGAGCGATCAGAGCGGGACAAGAACAAACTGCTTACGTTTCAAGGGCGTGAGGCACTACCGGAAGGGGAATCACGTCTTAGGAGAGGAGGTAGAGTGCGGGACGAGACGACAACCGGATGATTTCACCAAGTGACAAGTCTCTTGATGTAAGGGAGCACTTTCGACGCCACGGATGTGATTTATTCACGACAGCAGGCTTTCGTTAGGTACTAACAAGTTTTTTCATTTCACTTAGGTAGAGTGAAACCAGAGTTTCATTTACCGATCAAGGCCGGGTAGACATAGATAGGACAGTGAATTTACTTTAAGCCCACGCTATATATATAACTTACGTGACACAGGACCGTTTTCCGTGTACGTAATGGGTAAACATTTCAGTGTTCTGTGTCGTAGTAACTTCCACTGGAGAGTTACTACGGTGTCTTTGGAGAGAGCAGCAACAATGATGATGATAATAATAATAATAATAATAATAATGTCAAGGCTTAATTATTGACAGAGGATTTCGCCATCGGGGTGCGTGACGAAACCTCCAGCCTTGTTAGGGAGAAGTCTTCTTAGCGGATTGCAGTGAGAATGCTGCTCTGCCGCCCACAACACCCTGACCGTAGCCTCGCTTCACTGGCCGATCGACCAAGAGCGGAACCATATGTCCGGACCTGCCGTTCCTCCCGTACTGAGCAGGAGGACTGCTGCATCACAGGGAATTTCCTTTAAGCCCACGTTATATATATATATATATAACTCACGTGACACAGGACCGTTTTCCGTGTACCTAATGGGTAAAAATTTCAGTGTTCTGTTTCGTTGTGGCGTAGTAACTTCCACTGGAGAGTTACTACGGCCTCTTTGGAGAGAGCAGCAACAATGATGATGATGATAATAATAATAATAATAATAATGTCAAGGCTTAATGATTGACAGAGGATTTCGCCATCGGGGTGCGTGACGAAACCTCCAGCCTTGTTAGGGAGAAGTCTTAGCGGATCGCAGTGAGGATGCTGCTCTGCCGCCCACAACACCCTGACCGGTACGTAAGTCGTCTGCGAACGATTCGGTACGGCACATCAGCATCTGGGTGTTCTCTACTAGGGAGGGGAGTGCCCGAGCCTGTTTGTCGAGACGCTCCCGAGTTCCCTCTGCACGGGTCCATATTCTGGCTCCGCCCGCGGAGGAGCGGAGAACAAATCTCTCGATACAACTCAATGGTGACCATCCCGATGCAAGCCGTACGCGGTATCGTTGGTCATCCAGCCGGGATTCTGCCTTAGAGGCTTTCAGGCATAATCCCACGGACGTAGCCTCGCTCCACTGGCCGATCGACCAAGAGCGGAACCATATGTCCGGACCTGCCGTTCCTCTCGTACTGAGCAGGACTGCTGTATCAACGACAATAACTGTCAACAGTAGGGTAAAACTAACCTGTCTCGCGACAGAGTGTCCGGTGAAATTTCACTCTTAGGTAGATGCGGAACGGTCCTGTGTCACGTTATAACATGGGCTTAAGTAAATTCACTGTCCTATGTCTACCCGGCCGTGATCGGTGAATGAAACGTGTTATTTCACTACCTAAGTGACAAGAAAATATCTACCTAAGGAATTACCCCCAAAAGTGGGGTGAACAGGCCTGTCCCACGGTGGGTAGGGGAAATCAGGACAGTATTCCGGGGACACGAGTGAATTAATTTATCGACGTATTTCGGCCCAGTGAATTATTTTTACGCTACCTAAGGCGTTTCACTCCTGTCTTTCCCCACCTCCTGAAGGTGATCTCCTGAGGGTGAAAAAGTGTTAAAAGACGAAAAACACGCAGAATAAAGCGATGAAAGGGCGCGGGACGCCACGGAGTGAGGTATTCTTCCGCGGGGAGGATGCCTCAGTCTAGCTGGGGGAGCAAGCGTGACGGAGCGGGGCTACAAAAGGACCGCGGACGAAGGGCGTGAGGCTCCTGCCGGAGGGGAATAGTGACTCACGAGCGGAGGGAGAGCGCGGAACGCCACGGAGTGACAATCTAACCACACAACAAGGGCGGCGCGCTCCTGCTGGGGGAAACAGACGTCACTCGAGGTAGGGAGCGGGGCTACAGAATGACCGCGGACGAAGGTCGTGAGGCTCCGGCCGGAGGGGAATAGTGACTCACGAGCGTAGGGAGAGCGCGGAACGCCACGGAGTGACAATCTAACCACACAACAAGGGCGGCGCGCTCCTGCTGGGGGAAACAGACGTCACTCGAGGTAGGGAGTGGGGCTACAGAATGACCGTGGGCGTGAGGCTCCGGCCGGAGGGGAATAGTGACTCACGAGCGTAGGGAGAGCGCGGAACCCCACGGAGTGACAATCTAACCACACAACAAGGGCGTCGCGTTCCTGCTGGGGGAAACAGACGTCACTCGAGGTAGGGAGCGGGGCTACAGAATGACCGCGGGCGTGAGACTCCGGCCGGAGGGGAATAGTGACTCACGAGCGTAGGGAGAGCGCGGAACCCCACGGAGTGACAATCTAACCACACAACAAGGGCGTCGCGCTCAAGCCGGCGGAAAAAGACGTCACTCGAGGTAGGGGACGTATATATTACGTTAGTAAAATGACATTTTGCTTATATAATGGGTAAATAGTACCTATGTAATGCCTATATAGTGGTTAATGTGACTTAAAAAAAAAATCTATTAAAACGAAAGGAATAATGTAATTATGTTATTTGTTCATAAAGTACATAGAAAAAAGTCGAAAAACGTAAAAAAAAAAAAAAAAAAAAAAGAGTTTTTGAGACCTTACCAAACGTATAAATTCTAATATTTCTTCCAGAAATTCATGTCAATCGATAGTACGTTGTCTGTTCTATGACATATTGACGGCTTTTTTCTCAATACGAAATACTTCCTGAGTTCTGAAGCTTCAAACTTTGCCATTTTAATGAATCTACAAGTTCTTCCCTCTCTATCTCAATAACTACTTGAACGATTTCAATGAGATTCTGCATACAAGATGCAGTTATGTTAGTGATCCACCCGCCATATAAGAGAAAGTCGAGTGAGGCTTAAAAAAAATATTTTTTTTTTTTACTTGATCTTTTTTTGAGACTTTACCAAACATGTAAATTTTAATATTTTTTACAATAAATGAGTTCTGGCAAGAGTATGTTCTCGGTTCTATAACATATTGACGGCTTTTTTCTTAATACGAAATAGTTACTGAGTTCTGAAGCTTCAAACTTCGACATTTGCTGTAAAACTTGAGTTTTTTGAGACCTTACCAAACGTATAAATTCTACTATTTTTCCCTATAAATCAAGTCAATCGATAGTAATTTGTTTGTTCTATAACATATTGACGGCGTTTTTCTCAATACGAAATAGTTACTGAGTTCTGAAGCTTCAAACTTCGACATTTCTTATTCCTGTACAACTTCTTCCCCCTGTATCTCAATAACTATTTGAACGATTTCAATGAGATTTTGCATACAATATGCAGTTATGGTAGTAGTTCATTCGCCATATAAAAGAAAGTCGACTAAGGCATAAAAAAATATAATGCTTTTTTGCTTGATTTATTTGAGACTTTAGCAAACGTGTAAATTCTAATATTTTTTTTAATATAAATGAGGTCTATCAAGAGTAAGTTTGCTGTACTATAACATTTTGACGGCTTCTTTCTCAATACGAAATAGTTACTGAGTTCTAAAGCTTCAAACTTCGACATTTGCTGTACAACTTCTTCCCCCTTTATCTCAATAGCTATCAGGTTGATTTCAAAGAGATTCTGCATACATAATGCAGTTATGTTATTAGTTCCATCGATATATAGAAGAATGTCGAGTGAGGCATAAAAAAGTGTTTTTTTCTTCATTTTTCTTAAAATATTTTAGACTTAACCAAACATACAGATTCTTATATTTTGATGAGTAAGTAAATTTTGTTATTAGTAAGTTATATACTCTTTGAAATACTGACGATTTTTCTGTCAAAGCGAAATAGTTGATGAATTATTATGCTTCATATATCGACTTTTTTTTATGACTATACATAAATATATCTGAAAAACTATTCAACCGATTTCAATGAAATTTTGCTGACATAATGCTGCTATGTGGACGGTTCAGCTCAAGATAAATGGAGCTATTGTCGGTAGTATTTTAAGCAAAAAATAGAAAAGTTTTGTTATGCTTTATTCGTCTTTCTTCTATACCCTAAATAAATAAGTAAAATTAGAACGCCATATATGCAGAATCTTATTAAAATCGGACCATTAGTTACCGAGATAGAGGGCAAAACACTACGGCCAAGATAAGAGGCATTGAGCTAGAAAAACGTTGCTCATCGAGCGCGCTGAGACTCTCCACGCAGAGAACGGAGCGGGAGACGATCTCAGCGCGTGGGATGGTCCTGATTTTCTTGCTCAATGCCTGCAAAGCCAGCCATTATTTTAACCCGTGTATTTCATAAACTATTTGACCGATTTTAATGAGATTTTGCACATATATTGTTGTTATTTTACTGGTTCATTTGACATATAGAAGAAAGTCAAGGAAGGCATAACAAAATTTTTCTATTTCCTGCCTTAAATACTCGGAAGAATAGCTCCATATATCTTGAGGTGAACCATTACATTAATTGCATTACATATACAAAATCTTATTGAAGTCAGATTTTTTGTTTTTGAGATAGAGGATTATAATCAGTAAAAAATTGTTTTCAGAGTCGTTAAATTGAAAACTTCAACCTCTATAACAAAAACTTATAGACAGATATCAATTAAATTTTGGATATATAATGCAGTTACCTTAATGGCTCCTTCACGCGCTCATAGAGCGCGCGAAGCCTCGCGCAGCAGCTGAAGGAGCCGGTGCATACTGCAAAAACTTTCTCCTCACTTTTACCTCCTTTATCTAAAAAACTATTTGACCAATTTTAATGAGATTTTGCACATATAATGTGGTTGTGTTACTGGTTCATTTGAGTTATAGAAGAAAGTCGACTAAGGCATAACAAAATTTTTCCATTTCTTGACTTAAATACTAGCAAGAATAGCTCCATATATCTTGAGGTGAACCATTACATTAATTTCATCACATATATAAAATCTTATTGAAGTCAGGTTTTTAGTTTTCGAGATAATGAGTGAAAAATTGCTTTCAGAGACGATAAATTCAAAACTTCTACCTCTATAACAAAAACTTATCGACAGATATCAATGAAATTGTGGATATATAATGCAGTTACCTTAATGACTCCTTCACGTGCTCATAGAGCGCGCAAAGCCTCGCCCAGCAGCTAAAGAATGCAATGCATACTCCAAAAATTTTCAACATAATTTTACCTCCTCTATATCAAAAACTATTTGATCGATTTTAATTAGGTTTAGCACATATAATGTGGTTGTCTTACTGATTCATTTGACATATAGAAAAAAGTTGAGTAAGGCATAACTTTACTAGGAAATTCAGTAAAAGTGTTAATGTTTCAGACTTTATAACTCAAAAATTATTTAGTATTGAGGAAAAAACAACTAATATGTTTTAAAAATGACAGGCTACTAGTCACAGCGTTAGTATAACTGAAAACAAAACCGAATCGGTATGTTTCTTGATATGGTAAATGAAATATCCCACCGATAAAAAAAAAAAAAAAAACTTGCTTTACTAGAGTTTTTTTCAGTATTGCTAATGAAAGAGTAAAATAACTGCATCATTTGTACAATTTTTTACTGAAATCCGTCCAT
>NC_087186.1:282727-332727 GCF_035594125.1 Scylla paramamosain
GAGGAGTGGGCCTCGCGGCGGGACCCACCACCAACTTCTCCTCCGACCGTCATCGTCGCCGTTATCGGAATTAACCAGCGGGCTCACCTAGCCACTACTACGGCGACGATGGGGGCACCAAACGCCGGTTGGGACGAGTGGTGCCTTCCCTCCCGCAGCACGGGAGGCGATCGGGGTTAGTAGAAGAGGAGTGGGCCTCGCGGCGGGACCCACCACCAACTTCTCCTCCGACCGTCATCGTCGCCGTTATCGGAATTAACCAGCGGGCTCACCTAGCCACTACTACGGCGACGATGGAGGCACCAAACGCCGGGGACGAGTGGTGCCTTCCCTCCCGCAGCACGGGAGGCGATCGGGGTTAGTAGAAGAGGAGTGGGCCTCGCGGCGGGACCCACCACCAACTTCTCCTCCGACCGTCATCGTCGCCGTTATCGGAATTAACCAGCGGGCTCACCTAGCCACTACTACGGCGACGACGGAGGCACCAAACGCCGTGGTTTCCCGTGGGCGTGGTGTGTAAGTAAGAACAGTTGGTCTACCCCACGCTCCGGCACGGAGCGCGGGGAGAAGAAGCGGAAAAAGAAAGGTTTCCCTCTCTCTTTCCTTTTTTTTTTTTTTTTTTGGGCGGGCAGGGCACCACCTTTTGCCCCGCCAACAGGTCAACGGCTCGCTGCTTGAGCGAACCGCGACCACCCATTATTTGTATTAGCTCTATTTTGAGTGTGTGGTTCGCCTTCAAAACCAACAACACGTTAATGATCCTTCCGCAGGTTCACCTACGGAAACCTTGTTACGACTTTTACTTCCTCTAAATGATCAAGTTTGGACATCTTTCCGTCAGCTCGAGGCGCCGAAAGAGCCCAGCGGCGGCAGCAGAACTGACCGCGACGCAGGCCCGGCATCCAAGAGCGCCAGTCCGAAGGCCTCACTAAATCATTCAATCGGTAGTAGCGACGGGCGGTGTGTACAAAGGGCAGGGACGTAATCAACGCAAGCTCATGACTTGCGCTTACTGGGAATTCCTCGTTCATGGGAGACAATTGCAAACCCCAATCCCTATCATGAAAGGATTTCAACGGGTTACCCGCTCCTCTCGGAGGGGGAGGACACGTTGATCCCTTCAGTGTAGCGCGCGTGCGGCCCAGAACATCTAAGGGCATCACAGACCTGTTATTGCTCAATCTCGTGCGGCTAGAATTGCCGCTTATCCCTCTAAGAAGAAGCTGCGAACTGGACACCAATTGCTGGAGATCCGTCGACTAGTTAGTAGGCCAGAGTCTCGTTCGTTATCGGAATTAACCAGACAAATCGCTCCACCAACTAAGAACGGCCATGCACCACCACCCACCGAATCGAGAAAGAGCTCTCAATCTGTCAATCCTTCCGGTGTCTGGGCCTGGTGAGGTTCCCCGTGTTGAGTCAAATTAAGCCGCAGGCTCCACTCCTGGTGGTGCCCTTCCGTCAATTCCTTTAAGTTTCAGCTTTGCAACCATACTTCCCCCGGAACCCAAAGACTTTGGTTTCCCGGAAGCTGCCCGCCGGGTCATGGGAATAACACCGGCGGATCGCTGGTCAGCATCGTTTATGGTTAGAACTAGGGCGGTATCTGATCGCCTTCGAACCTCTAACTTTCGTTCTTGATTAATGAAAACATCCTTGGCAAATGCTTTCGCAGTAGTTCGTCTTGCGACGGTCCAAGAATTTCACCTCTAGCGTCGCAATACGAATGCCCCCGCCTGTTCCTATTAGTCATTACCTCGGGTTCAGAAAACCGACAAAATAGAACCGAGGTCCTATTCCATTATTCCATGCATAGGCATTCAGGCCATCAGTGTAGCCTGCTTTGAGCACTCTAATTTTTTCAAAGTAAACTCTGCCGGCCACGCGGGACACCCGGTGAAGAGCACCCCGTGCGAGCCAGCGGGCTGTGTTACGGCTGTTCGGAGCGTGACAGTGTGCACCGGGCGGTGAACCGTCAGTCCAGAACTGAAATCCAACTACGAGCTTTTTAACCGCAACAACTTTAATATACGCTATTGGAGCTGGAATTACCGCGGCTGCTGGCACCAGACTTGCCCTCCAATGGGTCCTCGTTAAAGGATTTAAAGTGTACTCATTCCGATTGCGAGGCCTCGGATGAGTCTCGCATCGTTATTTTTCGTCACTACCTCCCCGTGCCGGGAGTGGGTAATTTGCGTGCCTGCTGCCTTCCTTAGATGTGGTAGCCGTTTCTCAGGCTCCCTCTCCGGAATCGAACCCTGATTCCCCGTTACCCGTTATAGCCATTGTAGGCGCATAGCCTACAATCGAAAGCTGATAAGGCAGACACTTGAAAGAGGCGGCGCCGGCACTGGAGGCCGTGCGCTCAGCCACAAGTTATTCAGATTCAACACGGTGGGGTTGGCGGACCGAGGCCCGACCGGTTTTGAACTAATAAAAGCGCTCTTCCCTTGCGGTCAGAGACGTGATGCATGTATTAGCTCTAGAATTACCACAGTTATCCAAGTAAGTGTGGGCTACAGATCCAATGAATCATAGCTGATTTAATGAGCCATTCGCGGTTTCACCTTAATTGGGCTTGTACTTAGACATGCATGGCTTAATCTTTGAGACAAGCATATGACTACTGGCAGGATCAACCAGGTAGTTTTGTTTATGGGTTTTGCTTTCTTTGGCCTTAGGTTATAGGAAGAACGCCACCATCGTTCTCCTTTCTCTCTCACTCTCACTCACTTTGTTTGTCTGACACCTCTTGCATTTTGGTTTGGTTTGGTTTGGTTTTTTTGCCTTGGTCTGTGTTGGTTTGTTTGCTGGGCCGCCGCCATCATCACGATGACGGCCCCCTCTCTCAATCTGTCAATCCCCTCATCATGATTATTCATTCAATTTTGGTTTTTGCGCGCTCATCCAGACAGAGAGCAGCAGCCCCTTCATTCATTGTGCACTGGAAATCGGTTGCTGCCTGCTACCACTACCCATCACATCACATCACATCCCGGCTCCTCCCTTCCTCTTCCCATCGGCTGCCGCAGACACAAGGGTAAGTTCACTTAAGCATCACTTAAGCCACGGCCCGTCAAGAGCCGCAGCAGCCCTGCGCTGACGACAGCCCGGACCTCGAGGCGCGCACAGTCGGAGCAGTGTGGAAACAACCAACAGTACCCATCGTCGGCGCCGCTCCTCGAGGCGGGGAATACTAACAACAGGAGGAAGAGGAGCCCTTGCTGGCCACAGACCAGGTGGTGGGGGTTGTCGCGCACGTCCCAACGGCCGCCGCAGACGCAAGGGTAAGTTCACTTAAGCATCACTTAAGCTACGGCCCGTCAAGAGCCGCAGCAGCCCTGCGCTGACGACAGCCCGACCTCGGGGCACGCACGGTCGAGGCAGTATGGACACGCCAACACTACCCACGGTCGGCGACCTTCCCCGAGGCGGGGACAAAAACAAGGAGGTGCACGTCCCAACGGCCGCCGCAGACGCAAGGGTAAGTTCACTTAAGCATCACTTAAGCTACGGCCCGTCAAGAGCCGCAGCAGCCCTGCGCTGACGACAGCCCGACCTCGGGGCACGCACGGTCGAGGCAGTATGGACACACCAACACTACCCACGGTCGGCGACCTTCCCCGAGGCGGGGACTACAACAACCACGCACACACACACACAGTCCGGCAACACCGAGGCCAGAAGACAACGAGGCCAAGCACGAACGCCGTCGTGACGAGGCAACGAGGTCTCTCTCTCTCCCAACGGCCGCCGCAGACGCAAGGGTAAGTTCACTTAAGCATCACTTAAGCCACGGCCCGTCAAGAGCCGCAGCAGCCCTGCGCTGACGACAGCCCGACCTCGGGGCACGCACGGTCGAGGCAGTATGGACACACCAACACTACCCACGGTCGGCGAAGCTCCCCGAGGCGGGGAACAACAGACACGAGTAGTATAGTAGCAGCGGAGCCGCCGTCGTAGCCTTGACGACGACGGCTGCTGCGAGATTACCCAGAAACAACATGACTCGGTGGAAGGTGGCTTGAAGCCACCCCCACCAGCCAGCCGTAGCCTAGACGGCATGCTGCTGCTGCTCCTTTCCACTTTCAATTCCATTGCCATGACTTTCTGACACTCAAAAGTGTAGTAAGAGAGCCACCAGGAAATCGCGAAGCGTCGGACCCCAAAGGTCTGTCGACGCCGCGTCCCTTCTCAACTTAAAAAAAAAAATAAAGGAGGTCATCTCTCCTTTGTGGATACTTGCTGCGCCCTCCCGCAGCGAAGCATCGTTAGAGCTGTTTTTGATTTTTTTTTTTTTTTTTCTGGCAGGGTACCAGGTAAGGTAACACATTGAACACCACTGGCTTGCTTGCTTGCTCGTTTCTTTCTCTCTCTCTGTCTGTGTCTCTCTCTCTCTCTCTCTTCCGTGTGCCCCTTCCACGGAGACGAGCTCGCAGCAAAGCACCATTTTAAATCCTTCATTGTGAAGTTCATTCACTACTCATTTGTTGGTACTTGCTGCGCCCAGCTCTTGCTCGTCGTCTCTTAT
Organism: Scylla paramamosain; assembly: GCF_035594125.1. Lineage (NCBI taxonomy): Eukaryota > Metazoa > Arthropoda > Malacostraca > Decapoda > Portunidae > Scylla > Scylla paramamosain. The sequence continues at coordinate 287,259 of NC_087186.1, forward strand.
TTTTTATTCATACAAGTCATTTTATCTTCCGTGTGCCCCTTCCACGGAGACGAGCTCGCAGCAAAGCACCATTTTAAATCCTTCATTGTGAAGTTCATTCACTACTCATTTGTTGTTGGTACTTGCTGCGCCCAGCTCTTGCTCGTCGTCTCTTATTTTTTATTCATACAAGTAAGTCATTTTATCTTCCGTGTGCCCCTTCCACGGAGACGAGCCGCAGCAGAAACAAGCCAGGCATATCGCCGTGTTCCTCCTTGGCACCAGGCAATAACTCTCATTGCACACAGTCATTGCCCCGCAGGCTGCTGCTACTACCACGTGCTGCTGCTGCCCTCAAGCTTGTCCCGCCCCTTAACAAGCGGCAGCAGCAGCAGCTGCAGCAAAGCGTCATAGCCCGCTAAAAAAACAGCGTGAGGTGCTTCGTTCCAACCGACCGCTCGATAGAAGCTGCGTCAGTTCAGGAACCAGGGTGACCGTCCCTCCACGGTACAACCCTCGAGATGATCAATCGCACGGGGAGTGGAGTAACCATCACCAAACAAGAGGGGTCGCTGCATTCAAGGCAAACTCGCTTTGGCACACACACAAACCTCACACACCGTGTGCGCCGCCACGAGGAGCCGCAGCTAATGCCGTGACGCTTCTCATCCAAAGGAGAGGAGACGAGAGGAGACGAGGACCTCTCGGACAGTTGACGCCAGGAGGAGGGGGACGCGCACCGCGCCTAGCAGAGGTGATTCACGTGCGTCATGGTACGCGAGTGCAACCCAGCAACCTCCATAGCGTAACAACTGTTGGGGTGGTTCTCAGAGCGGCTTGCCGCCGCCGCAGCTGTTGCGAGCACGACACGCATTAAGAAGCCCACCTCGTCTAGGCACTTAACGGTGTCAAATCCATAATCCATTCATACATATATAGTAAGGGTGCGTCACGTTAACCCCCCACCCGAATCATCCCGTCGGGGTTAACGTGGAAAGCGCACGCCCAGGCTCGCAACAGCGCGAACAAGAGTGGCATGGGACTCTTGTTGATATCATTAGGAGCTGAGGACCGGCACCGCGCCTAGCAGCGTCGAAACGCATACGTCATGGGACACGTGTGCCGTCCGGCAACCTCCAAAGCGGGCCCTCAGAGGAGCAGAGGACCGGCACCGCGCCTAGCAGCGTCGAAACGCATACGTCATGGGACACGTGTGCCGTCCGGCAACCTCTCAAGCGGGCCCTCAGAGGAGCAGAGGACCGGCACCGCGCCTAGCAGCGTCGAAACGCATACGTCATGGGACACGTGTGCCGTCCGGCAACCTCCAAAGCGGGCTCTCAGAGGAGCAGAGGACCGGCACCGCGCCTAGCAGCGTCGAAACGCATACGTCATGGGACACGTGTACCGTCCGGCAACCTCTCAAGCGGGCCCTCAGAGGAGCAGAGGACCGGCACCGCGCCTAGCAGCGTCGAAACGCATACGTCATGGGACACGTGTACCGTCCGGCAACCTCTCAAGCGGGCCCTCAGAGGAGCAAAGGACCGGCACCGCGCCTAGCAGCGTCGAAACGCATACGTCATGGGACACGTGTGCCGCCCGGCAACCTCCAAAGCGGGTGGTTTTCCTTCATTGCCTCACCAATGAATCAATGAATGAACCTCGATAGACACCTCCATGACCTCGTCAAGCCTCTGGAGGTGTTAAACGTGCGCCTCCGAACCTCACCCCCACCCAAGGATCGTCTCATCTCAACAGGGTTAAGGCGGAGATAGCGCGCACGCCGAGGAGCTTCATCAGCCCGTCAAGGTAGTAGGTCGGGTGGCCTGAGACCCGACCTCCTTACTATATTTGCAAACGGGACCTCGGTGCAGGTTGCTTCCGAAACCTGGTGCGACATTGACGGAATCAGGGGGTCCTGGGTTACCTCCCAGCGCGGGAGCACCTTGACGCCGTAGACCACTTTGGCCCTGAACTTCCACTTTTCACGACTTTTCCCCGGATTTCGTGGCACCGCAGCCCCTACCCTTTTAACGGCGCCAAGGCCCTCCCAGCAGGTTTCCCCGACCAGCCGCCCCAGGCGCGCTACATCAACGGCGTCAACCCTCCCACAGCAGAGAAGCGCGCGGGACACCGAAGCACCCCCACGGACATGCCGCCACGTCTCAACGGGGTCAAGCCCCTGCCGGCGGGGAACCTTGCCTGGGGGAGCGGAGCGGACCAACAAACCGACCACGTGTCAAGGGCGTGAGGCCCCGCCAGAAGGGAAATCACGTCTCGCGAGCGGAGGGAGAGCGCGGGACCCCACGGCGCGTTAACACAACCACGGCACTTCCACCCCAGCTGGAGGAGGCGGGGGAGCGGAGCGGAGCAACAAACCGACCACGTGTCAAGGGCGTGAGGCCCCGCCAGAAGGGGAATCACGTCTCGCGAGCGGAGGGAGAGCGCAGGACCCCACGGAGCGTTAACACAACCACGGTACAAGGGCGGCGCGCCTCTCCCGGCAGGAGACGCTTCCACCCCAGCCGGGGGAGGCGGGGGAGCGGAGCGGAGCAGCACACCGACCACGTGTCAAGGGCGTGAGGCCCCGCCAGGAGGGGAATCACGTCTCGCGAGCGGAGGGAGAGCGCGGGACCCCACGGCGCGTTAAAACAACCACGGTACAAGGGCGGCGCGCCTCTCCCGGCAGGAGACGCTGCCACCCCTGCCGGGGGAGGCGGGGGAGCGGAGCGGAGCAGCACACCGACCACGTATCAAGGGCGTGAGGCCCCACCAGGAGGGGAATCACGTCTCGCGAGCGGAGGGAGAGCGTTGGACCCCACGGCGCGTTAAAACAACCACGGTACAAGGGCGGCGCGCCACTCCCGGCAGGAGACGCTTCCACCCCAGCGGGGGGAGGCAGGGGAGCGGAGCGGAGACACAAACCGACCACGTATCAAGGGCGTGAGGCCCCGCCAGAAGGGGAATCACGTCTCGCGAGCGGAGGGAGAGCGCAGGACCCCACGGAGCGTTAACACAACCACGGTACAAGGGCGGCGCGCCTCTCCCGGCAGGAGACGCTTCCACCCCAGCCGGGGGAGCGGAGCGGAGCAGCACACCGACCACGTGTCAAGGGCGTGAGGCCCCGCCAGGAGGGGAATCACGTCTCGCGAGCGGAGGGAGAGCGCGGGACACCACGGCGCGTTAAAGCAACCACGGTACAAGGGCGGCGCGCCTCTCCCGGCAGGAGACGCTTCCACCCCTGCCGGGGGAGGCGGGGGAGCGGAGCGGAGCAACAAACCGACCACGTATCAAGGGCGTGAGGCCCCGCCAGAAGGGGAATCACGTCTCGCCAGCGGAGGGAGAGCGTTGGACCCCACGGCGCGTTAAAACAACCACGGTACAAGGGCGGCGCGCCACTCCCGGCAGGAGACGCTTCCACCCCAGCAGGGGGAGGCAGGGGAGCGGAGCGGAGACACAAAACGACCACGTATCAAGGGCGTGAGGCCCCGCCAGAAGGGGAATCACGTCTCGCGAGCGGAGGGAGAGCGCAGGACCCCACGGAGCGTTAACACAACCACGGTACAAGGGCGGCGCGCCTCTCCCGGCAGGAGACGCTTCCACCCCAGCCGGGGGAGGCGGGGGAGCGGAGCGGAGCAGCACACCGACCACGTGTCAAGGGCGTGAGGCCCCGCCAGGAGGGGAATCACGTCTCGCGAGCGGAGGGAGAGCGCGGGACACCACGGCGCGTTAAAGCAACCACGGTACAAGGGCGGCGCGCCTCTCCCGGCAGGAGACGCTTCCACCCCTGCCGGGGGAGGCGGGGGAGCGGAGCGGAGCAACAAACCGACCACGTATCAAGGGCGTGAGGCCCCGCCAGAAGGGGAATCACGTCTCGCCAGCGGAGGGAGAGCGCGGGACCCCACGGCGCGTTAACACAACCGAGGAACAAGGGCGTCGCGCCTCTCCCGGCAGGAGACGCTTCCACCCCAGCCGGGTGAGGCGGGGGAGCGGAGCGGAGAAACAAACCGACCACGTATCAAGGGCGTGAGGCCCCACCAGGAGGGGAATCACGTCTCGCGAGCGGAGGGAGAGCGTTGGACCCCACGGCGCGTTAAAACAACCACGGTACAAGGGCGGCGCGCCACTCCCGGCAGGAGACGCTTCCACCCCAGCAGGGGGAGGCAGGGGAGCGGAGCGGAGACACAAACCGACAACGTATCAAGGGCGTGAGGCCCCGCCAGAAGGGGAATCACGTCTCGCGAGCGGAGGGAGAGCGCAGGACCCCACGGAGCGTTAACACAACCACGGTACAAGGGCGGCGCGCCTCTCCCGGCAGGAGACGCTTCCACCCCAGCCGGGGGAGGCGGGGGAGCGGAGCGGAGCAGCACACCGACCACGTGTCAAGGGCGTGAGGCCCCGCCAGGAGGGGAATCACGTCTCGCGAGCGGAGGGAGAGCGCGGGACACCACGGCGCGTTAAAGCAACCACGGTACAAGGGCGGCGCGCCTCTCCCGGCAGGAGACGCTTCCACCCCTGCCGGGGGAGGCGGGGGAGCGGAGCGGAGCAACAAACCGACCACGTATCAAGGGCGTGAGGCCCCGCCAGAAGGGGAATCACGTCTCGCCAGCGGAGGGAGAGCGCGGGACCCCACGGCGCGTTAACACAACCGAGGAACAAGGGCGTCGCGCCTCTCCCGGCAGGAGACGCTTCCACCCCAGCCGGGTGAGGCGGGGGAGCGGAGCGGAGAAACAAACCGACCACGTATCAAGGGCGTGAGGCCCCACCAGGAGGGGAATCACGTCTCGCGAGCGGAGGGAGAGCGTTGGACCCCACGGCGCGTTAAAACAACCACGGTACAAGGGCGGCGCGCCACTCCCGGCAGGAGACGCTTCCACCCCAGCAGGGGGAGGCAGGGGAGCGGAGCGGAGACACAAACCGACCACGTATCAAGGGCGTGAGGCCCCGCCAGAAGGGGAATCACGTCTCGCGAGCGGAGGGAGAGCGCAGGACCCCACGGAGCGTTAACACAACCACGGTACAAGGGCGGCGCGCCTCTCCCGGCAGGAGACGCTTCCACCCCAGCCGGGGGAGGCGGGGGAGCGGAGCGGAGCAGCACACCGACCACGTGTCAAGGGCGTGAGGCCCCGCCAGGAGGGGAATCACGTCTCGCGAGCGGAGGGAGAGCGCGGGACACCACGGCGCGTTAAAGCAACCACGGTACAAGGGCGGCGCGCCTCTCCCGGCAGGAGACGCTTCCACCCCTGCCGGGGGAGGCGGGGGAGCGGAGCGGAGCAACAAACCGACCACGTATCAAGGGCGTGAGGCCCCGCCAGAAGGGGAATCACGTCTCGCCAGCGGAGGGAGAGCGCGGGACCCCACGGCGCGTTAACACAACCGAGGAACAAGGGCGTCGCGCCTCTCCCGGCAGGAGACGCTTCCACCCCAGCCGGGTGAGGCGGGGGAGCGGAGCGGAGAAACAAACCGACCACGTATCAAGGGCGTGAGGCCCCACCAGGAGGGGAATCACGTCTCGCGAGCGGAGGGAGAGCGTTGGACCCCACGGCGCGTTAAAACAACCACGGTACAAGGGCGGCGCGCCACTCCCGGCAGGAGACGCTTCCACCCCAGCAGGGGGAGGCAGGGGAGCGGAGCGGAGACACAAACCGACCACGTATCAAGGGCGTGAGGCCCCGCCAGAAGGGGAATCACGTCTCGCGAGCGGAGGGAGAGCGCAGGACCCCACGGAGCGATAACACAACCACGGTACAAGGGCGGCGCGCCTCTCCCGGCAGGAGACGCTTCCACCCCAGCCGGGGGAGGAGGGGGAGCGGAGCGGAGCAACACACCGACCACGTGTCAAGGGCGTGAGGCCCCGCCAGAAGGGGAATCACGTCTCGCGAGCGGAGGGAGAGCGCGGGACCCCACGGCGCGATAACACAACCGAGGTACAAGGGCGTCGCGCCTCTCCCGGCAGGAGACGCTTCCACCCCAGCAGGGGGAGGCAGGGGAGCGGAGCGGAGACACAAACCGACCACGTATCAAGGGCGTGAGGCCCCGCCAGAAGGGGAATCACGTCTCGCGAGCGGAGGGAGAGCGCGGGACCCCACGGAGCGTTAACACAACCACGGTACAAGGGCGGCGCGCCTCTCCCGGCAGGAGACGCTTCCACCCCAGCCGGGGGAGGCGGGGGAGCGGAGCGGAGCAGCACACCGACCACGTGTCAAGGGCGTGAGGCCCCGCCAGGAGGGGAATCACGTCTCGCGAGCGGAGGGAGAGCGCGGGACCCACGGCGCGTTAAAACAACCACGGTACAAGGGCGGCGCGCCTCTCCCGGCAGGAGACGCTTCCACCCCTGCCGGGGGAGGAGGGGGAGCGGAGCGGAGACACAAACCGACCACGTATCAAGGGCGTGAGGCCCCGCCAGAAGGGGAATCACGTCTCGCGAGCGGAGGGAGAGCGAGGGACCCCACGGCGCGTTAACACAACCGAGGTACAAGGGCGTCGCGCCTCTCCCGGCAGGAGACGCTTCCACCCCAGCCGGGGGAGGAGGGGGAGCGGAGCGGAGCAACACACCGACCACGTGTCAAGGGCGTGAGGCCCCGCCAGAAGGGGAATCACGTCTCGCGAGCGGAGGGAGAGCGCGGGACCCCACGGCGCGATAACACAACCGAGGTACAAGGGCGTCGCGCCTCTCCCGGCAGGAGACGCTTCCACCCCAGCAGGGGGAGGCAGGGGAGCGGAGCGGAGACACAAACCGACCACGTATCAAGGGCGTGAGGCCCCGCCAGAAGGGGAATCACGTCTCGCGAGCGGAGGGAGAGCGCGGGACCCCACGGAGCGTTAACACAACCACGGTACAAGGGCGGCGCGCCTCTCCCGGCAGGAGACGCTTCCACCCCAGCCGGGGGAGGCGGGGGAGCGGAGCGGAGCAGCACACCGACCACGTGTCAAGGGCGTGAGGCCCCGCCAGGAGGGGAATCACGTCTCGCGAGCGGAGGGAGAGCGCGGGACACCACGGCGCGTCAAAACAACCACGGTACAAGGGCGGCGCGCCTCTCCCGGCAGGAGACGCTTCCACCCCAGCCGGGGGAGGCGGGGGAGCGGAGCGGAGCAGCACACCGACCACGTGTCAAGGGCGTGATGCCCCGCCAGGAGGGGAATCACGTCTCGCGAGCGGAGGGAGAGCGCGGGACCCACGGCGCGTTAAAACAACCACGGTACAAGGGCGGCGCGCCTCTCCCGGCAGGAGACGCTTCCACCCCTGCCGGGGGAGGAGGGGGAGCGGAGCGGAGACACAAACCGACCACGTATCAAGGGCGTGAGGCCCCGCCAGAAGGGGAATCACGTCTCGCGAGCGGAGGGAGAGCGAGGGACCCCACGGCGCGTTAACACAACCGATATACAAGGGCGGCGCGCCTCTCCCGGCAGGAGACGCTTCCACCCCAGCCGGGGGAGGCGGGGGAGCGGAGCGGAGCAACACACCGACCACGTGTCAAGGGCGTGAGGCCCCGCCAGGAGGGGAATCACGTCTCGCGAGCGGAGGGAGAGCGTGGGACCCCACGGCGCGTTAAAGCAACCACGGTACAAGGGCGGCGCGCCTCTCCCGGCAGGAGACGCTTCCACCCCTGCCGGGGGAGGAGGGGGAGCGGAGCGGAGACACAAACCGACCACGTATCAAGGGCGTGAGGCCCCGCCAGAAGGGGAATCACGTCTCGCGAGCGGAGGGAGAGCGAGGGACCCCACGGCGCGTTAACACAACCGAGGTACAAGGGCGTCGCGCCTCTCCCGGCAGGAGACGCTTCCACCCCAGCCGGGTGAGGCGGGGGAGCGGAGCGGAGAAACAAACCGACCACGTATCAAGGGCGTGAGGCCCCACCAGGAGGGGAATCACGTCTCGCGAGCGGAGGGAGAGCGTTGGACCCCACGGCGCGTTAAAACAACCACGGTACAAGGGCGGCGCGCCACTCCCGGCAGGAGACGCTTCCACCCCAGCAGGGGGAGGCAGGGGAGCGGAGCGGAGACACAAACCGACCACGTATCAAGGGCGTGAGGCCCCGCCAGAAGGGGAATCACGTCTCGCGAGCGGGGGGAGAGCGCAGGACCCCACGGAGCGTTAACACAACCACGGTACAAGGGCGGCGCGCCTCTCCCGGCAGGAGACGCTTCCACCCCAGCCGGGGGAGGCGGGGGAGCGGAGCGGAGCAGCACACCGACCACGTGTCAAGGGCGTGAGGCCCCGCCAGGAGGGGAATCACGTCTCGCGAGCGGAGGGAGAGCGCGGGACACCACGGCGCGTCAAAACAACCACGGTACAAGGGCGGCGCGCCTCTCCCGGCAGGAGACGCTTCCACCCCAGCCGGGGGAGGCGGGGGAGCGGAGCGGAGCAGCACACCGACCACGTGTCAAGGGCGTGATGCCCCGCCAGGAGGGGAATCACGTCTCGCGAGCGGAGGGAGAGCGCGGGACCCACGGCGCGTTAAAACAACCACGGTACAAGGGCGGCGCGCCTCTCCCGGCAGGAGACGCTTCCACCCCTGCCGGGGGAGGAGGGGGAGCGGAGCGGAGACACAAACCGACCACGTATCAAGGGCGTGAGGCCCCGCCAGAAGGGGAATCACGTCTCGCGAGCGGAGGGAGAGCGAGGGACCCCACGGCGCGTTAACACAACCGATGTACAAGGGCGGCGCGCCTCTCCCGGCAGGAGACGCTTCCACCCCAGCCGGGGGAGGCGGGGGAGCGGAGCGGAGCAACACACCGACCACGTGTCAAGGGCGTGAGGCCCCGCCAGGAGGGGAATCACGTCTCGCGAGCGGAGGGAGAGCGTGGGACCCCACGGCGCGTTAAAGCAACCACGGTACAAGGGCGGCGCGCCTCTCCCGGCAGGAGACGCTTCCACCCCTGCCGGGGGAGGAGGGGGAGCGGAGCGGAGACACAAACCGACCACGTATCAAGGGCGTGAGGCCCCGCCAGAAGGGGAATCACGTCTCGCGAGCGGAGGGAGAGCGAGGGACCCCACGGCGCGTTAACACAACCGAGGTACAAGGGCGTCGCGCCTCTCCCGGCAGGAGACGCTTCCACCCCAGCCTGGGGAGGAGGGGGAGCGGAGCGGAGCAACACACCGACCACGTGTCAAGGGCGTGAGGCCCCGCCAGAAGGGGAATCACGTCTCGCGAGCGGAGGGAGAGCGCGGGACCCCACGGCGCGATAACACAACCGAGGTACAAGGGCGTCGCGCCTCTCCCGGCAGGAGACGCTTCCACCCCAGCAGGGGGAGGCAGGGGAGCGGAGCGGAGACACAAACCGACCACGTATCAAGGGCGTGAGGCCCCGCCAGAAGGGGAATCACGTCTCGCGAGCGGAGGGAGAGCGCGGGACCCCACGGAGCGTTAACACAACCACGGTACAAGGGCGGCGCGCCTCTCCCGGCAGGAGACGCTTCCACCCCAGCCGGGGGAGGCGGTAGAGCGGAGCGGAGCAGCACACCGACCACGTGTCAAGGGCGTGATGCCCCGCCAGGAGGGGAATCACGTCTCGCGAGCGGAGGGAGAGCGCGGGACCCACGGCGCGTTAAAACAACCACGGTACAAGGGCGGCGCGCCTCTCCCGGCAGGAGACGCTTCCACCCCTGCCGGGGGAGGAGGGGGAGCGGAGCGGAGACACAAACCGACCACGTATCAAGGGCGTGAGGCCCCGCCAGAAGGAGAATCACGTCTCGCGAGCGGAGGGAGAGCGAGGGACCCCACGGCGCGTTAACACAACCGATGTACAAGGGCGGCGCGCCTCTCCCGGCAGGAGACGCTTCCACCCCAGCCGGGGGAGGCGGGGGAGCGGAGCGGAGCAACACACCGACCACGTGTCAAGGGCGTGAGGCCCCGCCAGGAGGGGAATCACGTCTCGCGAGCGGAGGGAGAGCGTGGGACCCCACGGCGCGTTAAAGCAACCACGGTACAAGGGCGGCGCGCCTCTCCCGGCAGGAGACGCTTCCACCCCTGCCGGGGGAGGAGGGGGAGCGGAGCGGAGACACAAACCGACCACGTATCAAGGGCGTGAGGCCCCGCCAGAAGGGGAATCACGTCTCGCGAGCGGAGGGAGAGCGAGGGACCCCACGGCGCGTTAACACAACCGAGGTACAAGGGCGTCGCGCCTCTCCCGGCAGGAGACGCTTCCACCCCAGCCGGGTGAGGCGGGGGAGCGGAGCGGAGAAACAAACCGACCACGTATCAAGGGCGTGAGGCCCCACCAGGAGGGGAATCACGTCTCGCGAGCGGAGGGAGAGCGTTGGACCCCACGGCGCGTTAAAACAACCACGGTACAAGGGCGGCGCGCCACTCCCGGCAGGAGACGCTTCCACCCCAGCAGGGGGAGGCAGGGGAGTGGAGCGGAGACACAAACCGACCACGTATCAAGGGCGTGAGGCCCCGCCAGAAGGGGAATCACGTCTCGCGAGCGGGGGGAGAGCGCAGGACCCCACGGAGCGTTAACACAACCACGGTACAAGGGCGGCGCGCCTCTCCCGGCAGGAGACGCTTCCACCCCAGCCGGGGGAGGCGGGGGAGCGGAGCGGAGCAGCACACCGACCACGTGTCAAGGGCGTGAGGCCCCGCCAGGAGGGGAATCACGTCTCGCGAGCGGAGGGAGAGCGCGGGACACCACGGCGCGTCAAAACAACCACGGTACAAGGGCGGCGCGCCTCTCCCGGCAGGAGACGCCGCGCCTCTCCCGGCAGGAGACGCTTCCACCCCAGCCGGGGGAGGCGGGGGAGCGGAGCGGAGCAACAAACCGACCACGTATCAAGGGCGTGAGGCCCCGCCAGAAGGGGAATCACGTCTCGCGAGCGGAGGGAGAGCGAGGGACCCCACGGCGCGTTAACACAACCGAGGTACAAGGGCGGCGCGCCTCTCCCGGCAGGAGACGCTTCCACCCCAGCCGGGGGAGGCGGGGGAGCGGAGCGGAGCAACAAACCGACCACGTATCAAGGGCGTGAGACCCCGCCAGAAGGGGGATCACGTCTCGCGAGCGGAGGGAGAGCGCAGGACCCCACGGAGCGTTAACACAACCACGGTACAAGGGCGGCGCGCCTCTCCCGGCAGGAGACGCTTCCACCCCTGCCGGGGGAGGCGGGGGAGCGGAGCGGAGCAAGAAACCGACCACGTATCAAGGGCTTGAGGCCCCGCCAGAAGGGGAATCACGTCTCGCGAGCGGAGGGAGAGCGAGGGACCCCACGGCGCTCCCCCGCCTCTCCCAGCTGGGGTGGAAGCGTCTCCTGCCGGGAGAGGCGCGCCGCCCTTGTACCGTGGTTGTGTTAACGCTCCGTGGGGTCCTGCGCTCTCCCTCCGCTCGCGAGACGTGATTCCCCTCCTGGTGGGGCCTCACGCCCTTGATACGTGGTCGGTTTGTTTCTCCGCTCCGCTTCCCCGCCTCACCCGGCTGGGGTGGAAGCGTCTCCTGCCGGGAGAGGCGCGACGCCCTTGTACCTCGGTTGTTCTAACGCGCCGTGGGGTCCCGCGCTCTCCCTCCGCAGGCGAGACGTGATTCCCCTTCTGGCGGGGCCTCACGCCCTTCGTACGTGGTCGGTTTGTTGCTCCGCTCCGCTCCCCCGCCTCCCCCGGCAGGGGTGGAAGAATCTCCTGCCGGGAGAGGCGCGCCGCCCTTGTACCGTGGTTGTTTTAACGCGCCGTGGGGTCCCGCGCTCTCCCTCCGCTCGCGAGACGTGATTCCCCTCCTGGCAGGGCCTCACGCCCTTGACACGTGGTCGGTGTGCTGCTCCGCTCCGCTCCCCCGCCTCCCCCGGCTGGGGTGGATGCGTCTCCTGCCGGGAGAGGCGCGCCGCCCTTGTACCGTGGTTGTGTTAACGCTCCGTGGGGTCCTGCGCTCTCCCTCCGCTCGCGAGACGTGATTCCCCTTCTGGCGGGGCCTCACGCCCTTGATACGTGGTCGGTTTGTGTCTCCGCTCCGCTCCCCTGCCTCCCCCTGCTGGGGTGGAAGCATCTCCTGCCGGGAGTGGCGCGCCGCCCTTGTACCGTGGTTGTTTTAACGCGCTGTGGGGTCCAACGCTCTCCCTCCGCTCGTGAGACGTGATTCCTTTTCTGGTGGGGCCTCACGCCCTTGATACGTGGTCGGTTTGTTTCTCCGCTCCGCTCCCCGGCCTCCCCCTGATGGGGTGGAAGTGTCTCCTGCCGGGAGTGGCGCGCCGCCCTTGTACCGTGGTTGTTTTAACGCGCCGTGGGGTCCAACGCTCTCCCTCCGCCCGCGAGACGTGATTCCCCTCCTGGCGGGGCCTCACGCCCTTGACACGTGGTCGGTGTGCTGCTCCGCTCCGCTCCCCCGCCTCCCCCGGCTGGGGTGGATGCGTCTCCTGCCGGGAGAGGCGCGCCGCCCTTGTACCGTGGTTGTGTTAACGCTCCGTGGGGTCCTGCGCTCTCCCTCCGCTCGCGAGACGTGATTCCCCTTCTGGCGGGGCCTCACGCCCCTGATACGTGGTCGGTTTGTGTCTCCGCTCCGCTCCCCTGCCTCCCCCTGCTGGGGTGGAAGCGTCTCCTGCCGGGAGAGGCGCGCCGCCCTTGTACCGTGGTTGTTTTAACGCGCCGTGGGGTCCCGCGCTCTCCCTCCGCTCGCGAGACGTGATTCCCCTCCTGGCGGGGCATCACGCCCTTGACATGTGGTCGGTTTTTTGCTCCGCTCCGCTCCCCCTCCTCCCCCGGCTGGGGTGGAAGCGTCTCCTGCCGGGAGAGGCGCGACGCCCTTGTTCCTCGGTTGTGTTAACGCGCCGTGGGGTCCCGCGCTCTCCCTCCGCTGGCGAGACGTGATTCCCCTTCTGGCGGGGCCTCACGCCCTTGATACGTGGTCGGTTTGTTGCTCCGCTCCGCTCCCCCGCCTCCCCCGGCAGGGGTAAAAGCGTCTCCTGCCGGGAGAGGCGCGCCGCCCTTGTACCGTGGTTGTTTTAACGCGCCGTGGTGTCCCGCGCTCTCCCTCCGCTCGCGAGACGTGATTCCCCTCCTGGCGGGGCCTCACGCCCTTGACACGTGGTCGGTGTGCTGCTCCGCTCCGCTCCCTAGCCTCCCCCGGCTGGGGTGGAAGCGTCTCCTGCCGGGAGAGGCGCGCCGCCCTTGTACTGTGGTTGTGTTAACGCTCCGTGGGGTCCTGCGCTCTCCCTCCGCTCGCGAGACGTGATTCCCCTTCTGGCGGGGCCTCACGCCCTTGATACGTGGTCGGTTTGTGTCTCCGCTCCGCTCCCCGGCCTCCCCCTGATGGGGTGGAAGTGTCTCCTGCCGGGAGTGGCGCGCCGCCCTTGTACCGTGGTTGTTTTAACGCGCCGTGGGGTCCAACGCTCTCCCTCCGCCCGCGAGACGTGATTCCCCTCCTGGTGGGGCCTCACGCCCTTGATACGTGGTCGGTTTGTTTCTCCGCTCCGCTTCTCAGCCTCACCCGGCTGGGGTGGAAGCGTCTCCTGCCGGGAGAGGGGCGACGCCCTTGTACCTCGGTTGTGTTAACGCGCCGTGGGGTCCCGTGCTCTCCCTCCGCTGGCGAGACGTGATTCCTCTTCTGGCGGGGCCTCACGCCCTTGATACGTGGTCGGTTTGTTGCACCGCTCCGCTCCCCCGCCTCCCCCGGCAGGGGTGGAAGCGTCTCCTGCCGGGAGAGGCGCGCCGCCCTTGTACCGTGGTTGCTTTAACGCGCCGTGGGGTCCCGCGCTCTCCCTCCGCTCGCGAGACGTGATTCCCCTCCTGGCGGGGCCTCACGCACTTGACACGTGGTCGGTGTGCTGCTCCGCTCCGCTCCCCCGCCTCCCCCGGCTGGGGTGGAAGCGTCTCCTGCCGGGAGAGGCGCGCCGCCCTTGTACCGTGGTTGTGTTAACGCTCCGTGGGGTCCTGCGCTCTCCCTCCGCTCGCGAGACGTGATTCCCCTTCTGGCGGGGCCTCACGCCCTTGATACGTGGTCGGTTTGTGTCTCCGCTCCGCTCCCCTGCCCCCCCCTGCTGGGGTGGAAGCGTCTCCTGCCGGGAGTGGCGCGCCGCCCTTGTACCGTGGTTGTTTTAACGCGCCGTGGGGTCCAACGCTCTCCCTCCGCTCACGAGACGTGATTCCCCTCCTGGTGGGGCCTCACGCCCTTGATACGTGGTCGGTTTGTTTCTCCGCTCCGCTCCCCAGCCTCTCCCAGCTGGGGTGGAAGCGTCTCCTGCCGGGAGAGGCGCGCCGCCCTTGTACCGTGGTTGCTTTAACGCGCCGTGGGGTCCCGCGCTCTCCCTCCGCTCGCGAGACGTGATTCCCCTCCTGGCGGGGCCTCACGCCCTTGACACGTGGTCGGTGTGCTGCTCCGCTCCGCTCCCCCGCCTCCCCCGGCTGGGGTGGAAGCGTCTCCTGCCGGGAGAGGCGCGCCGCCCTTGTACCGTGGTTGTGTTAACGCTCCGTGGGGTCCTGCGCTCCCCCTTCCGCTCGCGAGACGTGATTCCCCTCCTGGCGGGGCCTCACGCCCTTGACACGAGGTCGGTGTGCTGCTCCGCTCCGCTCCCCCGCCTCCCCCGGCTGGGGTGGAAGCGTCTCCTGCCGGGAGAGGCGCGCCGCCCTTGTACCGTGGTTGTGTTAACGCTCCGTGGGGTCCTGCGCTCTCCCTCCGCTCGCGAGACGTGATTCCCCTTCTGGCGGGGCCTCACGCCCTTGATACGTGGTCGGTTTGTGTCTCCGCTCCGCTCCCCTGCCTCCCCCTGTTGGGGTGGAAGCGTCTCCTACCGGGAGTGGCGCGCCGCCCTTGTACCGTGGTTGTTTTAACGCGCCGTGGGGCCCAACGCTCTCCCTCCGCTCGCGAGACGTGATTCTCCTCCTTGTGGGGCCTCACGCCCTTGATACGTGGTCGGTTTGTTTCTCCGCTCCGCTCCCCCGCCTCACCCGGCTGGGGTGGAAACGTCTCCTGCCGGGAGAGGCGCGACGCCCTTGTTCCTCGGTTGTGTTAACGCGCCGTGGGGTCCCGCGCTCTCCCTTCGCTGGCGAGACGTGATTCCCCTTCTGGCGGGGCCTCACGCCCTTGATACGTGGTCGGTTTGTTGCTCCGCTCCGCTCCCCCGCCTCCCCCGGCAGGGGTGGAAGCGTCTCCTGCCGGGAGAGGCGCGCCGCCCTTGTACCGTGGTTGTTTTAACGCGCCGTGGTGTCCCGCGCTCTCCCTCCGCTCGCGAGACGTGATTCCCCTCTTGGCGGGGCCTCACGCCCTTGACACGTGGTCGGTGTGCTGCTCCGCTCCGCTCCCCCGCCTCCCCCGGCTGGGGTGGAAGCGTCTCCTGCCGGGAGAGGCGCGCCGCCCTTGTACTGTGGTTGTGTTAACGCTCCGTGGGGTCCTGCGCTCTCCCTCCGCTCGCGAGACGTGATTCCCCTTCTGGCGGGGCCTCACGCCCTTGATACGTGGTCGGTTTGTGTCTCCGCTCCGCTCCCCGGCCTCCCCCTGATGGGGTGGAAGTGTCTCCTGCCGGGAGTGGCGCGCCGCCCTTGTACCGTGGTTGTTTTAACGCGCCGTGGGGTCCAACGCTCTCCCTCCGCCCGCGAGACGTGATTCCCCTCCTGGTGGGGCCTCACGCCCTTGATACGTGGTCGGTTTGTTTCTCCGCTCCGCTCCTCCGCCTCACCCGGCTGGGGTGGAAGCGTCTCCTGCCGGGAGAGGGGCGACGCCCTTGTACCTCGGTTGTGTTAACGCGCCGTGGGGTCCCGTGCTCTCCCTCCGCTGGCGAGACGTGATTCCCCTTCTGGCGGGGCCTCACGCCCTTGATACGTGGTCGGTTTGTTGCACCGCTCCGCTCCCCCGCCTCCCCCGGCAGGGGTGGAAGCGTCTCCTGCCGGGAGAGGCGCGCCGCCCTTGTACCGTGGTTGCTTTAACGCGCCGTGGGGTCCCGCGCTCTCCCTCCGCTCGCGAGACGTGATTCCCCTCCTGGCGGGGCCTCACGCACTTGACACGTGGTCGGTGTGCTGCTCCGCTCCGCTCCCCCGCCTCCCCCGGCTGGGGTGGAAGCGTCTCCTGCCGGGAGAGGCGCGCCGCCCTTGTACCGTGGTTGTGTTAACGCTCCGTGGGGTCCTGCGCTCTCCCTCCGCTCGCGAGACGTGATTCCCCTTCTGGCGGGGCCTCACGCCCTTGATACGTGGTCGGTTTGTGTCTCCGCTCCGCTCCCCTGCCCCCCCCTGCTTGGGTGGAAGCGTCTCCTGCCGGGAGTGGCGCGCCGCCCTTGTACCGTGGTTGTTTTAACGCGCCGTGGGGTCCAACGCTCTCCCTCCGCTCACGAGACGTGATTCCTCTCCTGGTGGGGCCTCACGCCCTTGATACGTGGTCGGTTTGTTTCTCCGCTCCGCTCCCCAGCCTCTCCCAGCTGGGGTGGAAGCGTCTCCTGCCGGGAGAGGCGCGCCGCCCTTGTACCGTGGTTGTGTTAACGCTCCGTGGGGTCCTGCACTCTCCCTCCGCTCGCGAGACGTGATTCCCCTTCTGGCGGGGCCTCACGCCCTTGATACGTGGTCGGTTTGTTGCTCCGCTCCGCTCCCCTGCCTCCCCCTGGTGGGGTGGAAGCGTCTCCTGCCGGGAGAGGCGCGCCGCCCTTGTACCGTGGTTTTTTTAACGCGCCGTGGGGTCCCGCGCTCTCCCTCCGCTCGCGAGACGTGATTCCCCTCCTGGCGGGGCCTCACGCCCTTGACACGTGGTCGGTGTGCTGTTCCGCTCCGCTCCCCCGCCTCCCCCGGCTGGGGTGGGAGCGTCTCCTGCCGGGAGAGGCGCGCCGCCCTTGTACCGTGGTTGTGTTAACGCTCCGTGGGGTCCTGCGCTCTCCCTCCGCTCGCGAGACATGTTTCCCCTTCTGGCGGGGCCTCACGCCCTTGATATGTGGTCGGTTTGTTACTCCGCTCCGCTCCCCCGCCTCCCCCGTTTGGGGTGGAAGCGTCTCCTGCCGGGAGAGGCGCGACGCCCTTGTACCTCGGTTGTGTTAACGCGCCGTGGGGTCCCTCGCTCTCCCTCCGCTCGCGAGACGTGATTCTCCTCCTGGTGGGGCCTCACGCCCTTGATACGTGGTCGGTTTGTTTCTCCGCTCCGCTCCCCCGCCTCCCCCGGCTGGGGTGGAAGCTTCTCCTGCCGGGAGAGGCGCGCCGCCCTTGTACCGTGGTTGTTTTAACGCGCCGTGGGGTCCCGCGCTCTTCCTCCGCTCGCGAGACGTGATTCCCCTCCTGGCGGGGCCTCACGCCCTTGACACGTGGTCGGTGTGCTGCTCCGCTCCGTTCCCTCGCCTCCCCCGGCTGGGGTGGAAGCGTCTCCTGCCGGGAGAGGCGCGCCGCCCTTGTACCGTGGTTGTGTTAACGCTCCGTGGTGTCCTTCGCTCTCCCTCCGCTCGCGAGACGTGATTCCCCTTCTGGCGGGGCCTCACGCCCTTGATACGTGATCGGTTTGTTGCTCCGCTCCGCTCCCCCGCCTCCCCCGGCTGGGGTGGAAGCGTCTTCTGCGGGGAGAGGCGCGCCGCCCTTGTACCTCGGTTGTGTTAACGCGCCGTGGGGTCCCACGCTCTCCCTCCGCTCGCGAGACGTGATTCCCCTTCTGGCGGGGCCTCACGCCCTTGATACGTGGTTGGTTTGTTGCTCCGCTCCGCTAACCCCCTCCTCCGGCAGGGGTGGAAGCGTCTCCTGCCGGGAGTGGCGCGCCGCCCTTGTACCGTGGTTGTTTTAACGCGCCGTGGGGTCCCGCGCTCTCCCTCCGCTCGCGAGACGTGATTCCTCTCCTGGCGGGGCCTCACGCCCTTGACACGTGGTCGGTGTGTTGCTCCGCTCTGCTCCCCCGCCTCCCCCGGCTGGGGTGGAAGCGTCTCCTGCCGGGAGAGGCGCGCCGCCCTTGTACCGTGGTTGTGTTAACGCTCCGTGGGGTCCTGCGCTCTCCCTCCGCTCGCGAGACGTGATTCCCCTTCTGGCGGGGCCTCACGCCCTTGATACGTGGTCGGTTTGTTGCTCCGCTCCGCTCCCCCGCCTCCCCCGGCTGGGGTGGAAGCGTCTCCTGCCGGGAGAGGCGCGCCGCCCTTGTACCGGGGTTGTTTTAACGCGCCGTGGGGTCCCGCGCTCTTCCTCCTCTTGCGAGACGTGATTCCCCTTCTGGCGGGGCCTCACGCCCTTGATACGTGGTCGGTTTGTTTCTCCGCTCCGCTCCCCCCCTTCCCCGGCTGGGGAGGAAGCGTCTCCCGCCGGGAGAGGCGCGAAGCCCTTGTACCATGGTTGTGTTAAGGCGCCGTGGGGTCCCGCGCTCTCCCTCCGCTCGCAGGACGTGATTCCCTTTCTGGCGGGGCCTCACGCCCTTGATACGTGGTCGGTTTAATGCTCCGCTCCGCTCCCCTGCCTCCCCCAGCTGGGGTGGAAGCGTCTCCGGCCGGGAGAGGCGCGCCGCCCTAGTACCGTGGTTGTGTTAACGCTCCGTGGGGTCCTGCGCTCTCCCTCCGCTCGCGAGACGCAATTCCCCCTTTGATGGGGCCTCAAGCCCTTGACACGTGGTCAGTTTTCTGTTCTGCTCAATCTAATCACACCAAAAGGGCTGTGCAGTTCTCCCGGCGGGAGAGCCTTGCACTCGAGTTGGACGTAGAATCGGTACTCACCGACATTACTACTACTACCTCAAGGGGGTGAGGACCCAGGCAGCGGAGAAGCTTGAGGAGCGAGAGAAGGAAGAGAAACCGACCACGTGTCAAGGGCGTGAGGCCCCACCAGAAGGGGAATCACCTCTCGCGAGCGGAGGGAGAGCGCACGACCCCACGGAGCGTTAACACAACCACGGTACAAGGGCGGCGCGCCTCTCCCGGCAGGAGACGCTTCCACCCCAGTTGGGGGAGACGGGGGAGCGGAGCGGAGCAACACACCGACCACGTGTCAAGGGCGTGAGGCCCCGCCAGGAGGGGAATCACGTCTCGCGAGCGGTGGGAGAGCGCGGTACCCCACGGCGCGTTAAAACAACCACGGTACAAGGGCGGCGCGCCTCTCCCGGCAGGAGACGCTACCACCCCAGCCGGCGGAGGCGGAGGAGCGGAGTTAAGCAACAAACCGACCACGTATCAAAGGCGTGAGGCCCCGCCAGAAGGGGAATCACGTCTCGCGAGCGGAGGGAGAGCACGGGACCCCACGGCACGTTAAAATAACCACGGTACAAGGGCGGCGCGCCTCTCCCCGCAGGAGACGCTTCCACCCCAGGAGGGGGAGACAGGGGAGCGGAGCGGAGCAACAAACCGACCACGTATCAAGGGCGTGAGGCCCCTCCAGAAGGGGAATCACGTCTCGCGAGCGGAGGGAGAGCGCAGGACCCCAGGGAGCGATAACACAACCACGGTACAAGGGCGGCGCGCCTCTCCCGGCAGGAGACGCTTCCACCCCAGCCGGGGGAGGCGGGGGAGCGGAGCGGAGCAACAAACCGACCACGTATCAAGGGCGTGAGGCCCCGCCAGAAGGGGAATCACTTCTCGCGAGCGGAGGGAGAGCGAGGGACCCCACGGCGCGTTAACACAACCAAGGTACAAGGGCGTCGCGCCTCTCCCGGCAGGAGACACTTCCACCCCAACCGGGGGAGGCGGGGGAGCGGAGCGAAGCAACAAACCGACCACGTATCAAGGGCGTGAGGCCCCACCAGGAGGGGAATCACGTCTCGCGAGCGTAGGGAGAGCGCGGGACCCCACGGCGCGCTAAAATAACCACGGTACAAGGGCGGCGCGCCTCTCCCGGCAGGAGACGCTTCCACTCCAGCAGGGGGAGGCAGGGGAGCGGAGTGGAGCAACAAACCGACCACGTATCAAGGGCGTGAGGCCCCGCCAGAAGAGGTATCACGTCTCGGGAGCGGAGGGAGAGCGAGGGACCCCACGGCGCGTTAACACAACCGATGTACAAGGGCGTCGCGCCTCTCCCGGCAGGAGACGCTTCCACCCCAACCGGGGGAGGCGGGGGAGCGGAGCGGAGCAACAAACCGACCACGTATCAAGGGCGTGAGGCCCCGCCAGGAGGGGAATCACGTCTCGCGAGCGGAGGGAGAGCGCAGGACCCCACGGAGCGTTAACACAACCACGGTACAAGGGCGGCGCGCCTCTCCCGGCAGGAGACGCTTCCACCCCTGCCGGGGGAGGCGGGGGAGCGGAGCGGAGCAACACACCGACCACGTGTCAAGGGCGTGAGGCCCCACCAGAAGGGGAATCACGTCTCGCGAGCGGAGGGAGGGCGCGGGACCCCACGGCACGTTAACAGAACCACGGCACAACGGCGGCGCGCCTCTCCCGGCAGGAGACGCTTCCATCCCTGCCGGGGGAGGCGAGGGGAGCGGAGCGGAGCAACACACCGACCACGTGTCAAGGGCTTGAGGCCCCGCCAGGAGGGGAATCACGTCTCGCGAGCGGAGGGAGAGGGCAGGACCCCATGGCGCGTTAACACAACCACGGCACAACGGCGGCGCGCCTCTCCCGGCAGGAGACGCTTCCACCCCTGCCGGGGGAGGTGGGGGAGAGGAGCGAAGCAACAAACCGACCAAGTATCAAGGGCGTGAGGCCCCGCCAGAAGGGGAATCACGTCTCGCGAGCGGAGGGAGAGCGAGGGATCCCACGGCGCGTTAACACAACCGATGTACAAGGGCGTTGCGCCTCTCCCGGCAGGAGACGCTTCCACCCCAACCGGGGGAGGCGGGGGAGCGGAGCGCAGCAACAAACCGACCACGTATCAAGGGCGTGAGGCCCCGCCAGAAGGGGAATCACGTCTCGCGAGCGGAGGGAGAGCGTGGGACCCCACGGCGCGTTAACACAACCGAGGTACAAGGGCGGCGCGCCTCTCCCGGCAGGAGACGCTTCCACCCCGGCCGGGGGAGGCGGGGGAGCGGAACGGAGCAACAAACCGACCACGTATCAAGGGCGTGAGGCCCCGCCAGAAGGGGAATCACGTCTCGCGAGCGGAGGGAGAGCGCGGGACCCCACGGCGCCTTAACACAACCGAGGTACAAGGGCGGCGCGCCTCTCCCGGCAGGAGACGCTTCCATCCCGGCCGGGGGAGGCGGGGGAGCGGAACGGAGCAACAAACCGACCACGTATCAAGGGCGTGAGGCCCCGCCAGAAGGGGAATCACGTCTCGCCAGCGGAGGGAGAGCGCGGGACTCCATGGCGCGTTAACACAACCGAGGTACAAGGGCGGCGCGCCTCTCCCGGCAGGAGACGCTTCCACCCCAGCCGTGGGAGGCGGGGGAGCGGAACGGAGAAACAAACCGACCACGAATCAAGGGCGTGAGGCCCCACCAGGAGGGGAATCACGTCTCGCGAGCGGAGGGAGAGCGCGGGACCCCACGGCGCGTTAAAACAACCACGGTACAAGGGCGGCGCGCCTCTCCCGGCAGGAGACGCTTCCACCCCAGCAGGGGGAGGCAGGGGAGCGGAGCGGAGACACAAACCGACCACGTATCAGGGGCGTGAGGCCCCGCCAGAAGGGGAATCACGTCTCGCGAGCGGAGGGAGAGCGCAGGACCCCACGGAGCGTTAACACAACCACGGTACAAGGGCGGTGCGCCTCTCCCGGCAGGAGACGCTTCCACCCCAGCCGGGGGAGGCGGGGGAGAGGAGCGGAGCAACACACCGACCACATGTCAAGGGCGTGAGGCCCCGCCAGGAGGGGAATCACGTCTCGCGAGCGGAGGGAGAGTGCGGGACCCCACGGCGCGTTAAAACAACCACGGTACAAGGGCGGCGCGCCTCTCCCGGCAGGAGACGCTACCACCCCAGCCGGCGGAGGCGGAGGAGCGGAGTTAAGCAAGAAACCGACCACGTATCAAGGGCGTGAGGCCCCACCAGAAGGGGAATCACGTCTCGCGAGCGGAGGGAGAGCACGGGACCCCACGGCGCGTTAAAATAACCACGGTACAAGGGCGGCGCGCCTCTCCCCGCAGGAGACGCTTCCACCCCAGGAGGGGGAGACAGGGGAGCGGAGCGGAGCAACAAACCGACCACGTATCAAGGGCGTGAGGCCCCGCCAGAAGGGGAATCACGTCTCGCGAGCGGAGGGAGAGCGCAGGACCCCAGGGAGCGATAACACAACCACGGTACAAGGGCGGCGCGCCTCTCCCGGCAGGAGACGCTTCCACCCCAGCCGGGGGAGGCGGGGGAGCGGAGCGGAGCAACAAACCGACCAGGTATCAAGGGCGTGAGGCCCCGCCAGAAGGGGAATCACTTCTCGCGAGCGGAGGGAGAGCGAGGGACCCCACGGTGCGTTAACACAACCAAGGTACAAGGGCGTCGCGCCTCTCCCGGCAGGAGACGCTTCCACCCCAACCAGGGGAGGCGGGGGAGCGGAGCGAAGCAACAAACCGACCACGTATCAAGGGCGTGAGGCCCCACCAGGAGGGGAATCACGTCTCGCGAGCGTAGGGAGAGCGCGGGACCCCACGGCGCGCTAAAATAACCACGGTACAAGGGCGGCGCGCCTCTCCCGGCAGGAGACGCTTCCACTCCAGCAGGGGGAGGCAGGGGAGCGGAGTGGAGCAACAAACCGACCACGTATCAAGGGTGTGAGGCCCCGCCAGAAGGGGAATCACGTCTCGCGAGCGGAGGGAGAGCGCAGGACCCCACGGAGCGTTAACACAACCACGGTACAAGGGCGGCGCGCCTCTCCCGGCAGGAGACGCTTCCACCCCAGCCGGGGGAGGCGGGGGAGCGGAGCGGAGCAACACACCGACCATGTGTCAAGGGCGTGAGGCCCCGCCGGGAGGGGAATCACGTCTCGCGAGCGGAGGGTGAGCGCGGGACCCCACGGCGCGTTAAAACAACCACGGTACAAGGGCGGCGCGCCTCTCCCGGCAGGAGACGCTTCCACCCCAGCCGGGGGAGGCGGGGGAGCGGAGCGGAGCAACAAACCGACCACGTATCAAGGGCGTGAGGCCCCGCCAGAAGAGGTATCACGTCTCGCGAGCGGAGGGAGAGCGAGGGACCCCACGGTGCGTTAACACAACCGATGTACAAGGGCGTCGCGCCTCTCCCGGCAGGAGACGCTTCCACCCCAACCGGGGGAGGCGGGGGAGCGGAGCGGAGCAACAAACCGACCACGTATCAAGGGCGTGAGGCCCCGCCAGGAGGGGAATCACGTCTCGCGAGCGGAGGGAGAGCGCAGGACCCCACGGAGCGTTAACACAACCACGGTACAAGGGCGGCGCGCCTCTCCCGGCAGGAGACGCTTCCACCCCTGCCGGGGGAGGCGGGGGAGCGGAGCGGAGCAACACACCGACCACGTGTCAAGGGCGTGAGGCCCCACCAGAAGGGGAATCACGTCTCGCGAGCGGAGGGAGGGCGCGGGACCCCACGGCACGTTAACAGAACCACGGCACAACGGCGGCGCGCCTCTCCCGGCAGGAGACGCTTCCACCCCAGGAGGGGGAGACAGGGGAGCGGAGCGGAGCAACAAACCGACCACGTATCAAGGGCGTGAGGCCCCGCCAGAAGGGGAATCACGTCTCGCGAGCGGAGGGAGAGCGCAGGACCCCAGGGAGCGATAACACAACCACGGTACAAGGGCGGCGCGCCTCTCCCGGCAGGAGACGCTTCCACCCCAGCCGGGGGAGGCGGGGGAGCGGAGCGGAGCAACAAACCGACCAGGTATCAAGGGCGTGAGGCCCCGCCAGAATGGAATCACTTCTCGCGAGCGGAGGGAGAGCGAGGGACCCCACGGTGCGTTAACACAACCAAGGTACAAGGGCGTCGCGCCTCTCCCGGCAGGAGACGCTTCCACCCCAACCAGGGGAGGCGGGGGAGCGGAGCGAAGCAACAAACCGACCACGTATCAAGGGCGTGAGGCCCCACCAGGAGGGGAATCACGTCTCGCGAGCGTAGGGAGAGCGCGGGACCCCACGGCGCGCTAAAATAACCACGGTACAAGGGCGGCGCGCCTCTCCCGGCAGGAGACGCTTCCACTCCAGCAGGGGGAGGCAGGGGAGCGGAGTGGAGCAACAAACCGACCACGTATCAAGGGTGTGAGGCCCCGCCAGAAGGGGAATCACGTCTCGCGAGCGGAGGGAGAGCGCAGGACCCCACGGAGCGTTAACACAACCACGGTACAAGGGCGGCGCGCCTCTCCCGGCAGGAGACGCTTCCACCCCAGCCGGGGGAGGCGGGGGAGCGGAGCGGAGCAACACACCGACCATGTGTCAAGGGCGTGAGGCCCCGCCAGGAGGGGAATCACGTCTCGCGAGCGGAGGGTGAGCGCGGGACCCCACGGCGCGTTAAAACAACCACGGTACAAGGGCGGCGCGCCTCTCCCGGCAGGAGACGCTTCCACCCCAGCCGGGGGAGGCGGGGGAGCGGAGCGGAGCAACAAACCGACCACGTATCAAGGGCGTGAGGCCCCGCCAGAAGAGGTATCACGTCTCGCGAGCGGAGGGAGAGCGAGGGACCCCACGGTGCGTTAACACAACCGATGTACAAGGGCGTCGCGCCTCTCCCGGCAGGAGACGCTTCCACCCCAACCGGGGGAGGCGGGGGAGCGGAGCGGAGCAACAAACCGACCACGTATCAAGGGCGTGAGGCCCCGCCAGGAGGGGAATCACGTCTCGCGAGCGGAGGGAGAGCGCAGGACCCCACGGAGCGTTAACACAACCACGGTACAAGGGCGGCGCGCCTCTCCCGGCAGGAGACGCTTCCACCCCTGCCGGGGGAGGCGGGGGAGCGGAGCGGAGCAACACACCGACCACGTGTCAAGGGCGTGAGGCCCCGCCAGAAGGGGAATCACGTCTCGCGAGCGGAGGGAGAGCGCGGGACCCCACGGCGCGATAACACAACCGAGGTACAAGGGCGTCGCGCCTCTCCCGGCAGGAGACGCTTCCACCCCAGCCGGGGGAGGAGGGGGAGCGGAGCGGAGCAACACACCGACCACGTGTCAAGGGCGTGAGGCCCCGCCAGAAGGGGAATCACGTCTCGCGAGCGGAGGGAGAGCGCGGGACCCCACGGCGCGATAACACAACCGAGGTACAAGGGCGTCGCGCCTCTCCCGGCAGGAGACGCTTCCACCCCAGCAGGGGGAGGCAGGGGAGCGGAGCGGAGACACAAACCGACCACGTATCAAGGGCGTGAGGCCCCGCCAGAAGGGGAATCACGTCTCGCGAGCGGAGGGAGAGCGCGGGACCCCACGGAGCGTTAACACAACCACGGTACAAGGGCGGCGCGCCTCTCCCGGCAGGAGACGCTTCCACCCCAGCCGGGGGAGGCGGGGGAGCGGAGCGGAGCAGCACACCGACCACGTGTCAAGGGCGTGATGCCCCGCCAGGAGGGGAATCACGTCTCGCGAGCGGAGGGAGAGCGCGGGACCCACGGCGCGTTAAAACAACCACGGTACAAGGGCGGCGCGCCTCTCCCGGCAGGAGACGCTTCCACCCCTGCCGGGGGAGGAGGGGGAGCGGAGCGGAGACACAAACCGACCACGTATCAAAGGGCGTGAGGCTCCGCCAGAAGGGGAATCACGTCTCGCGAGCGGAGGGAGAGCGAGGGACCCCACGGCGCGTTAACACAACCGATGTACAAGGGCGGCGCGCCTCTCCCGGCAGGAGACGCTTCCACCCCAGCCGGGGGAGGCGGGGGAGCGGAGCGGAGCAACACACCGACCACGTGTCAAGGGCGTGAGGCCCCGCCAGGAGGGGAATCACGTCTCGCGAGCGGAGGGAGAGCGTGGGACCCCACGGCGCGTTAAAGCAACCACGGTACAAGGGCGGCGCGCCTCTCCCGGCAGGAGACGCTTCCACCCCTGCCGGGGGAGGAGGGGGAGCGGAGCGGAGACACAAACCGACCACGTATCAAGGGCGTGAGGCCCCGCCAGAAGGGGAATCACGTCTCGCGAGCGGAGGGAGAGCGAGGGACCCCACGGCGCGTTAACACAACCGAGGTACAAGGGCGTCGCGCCTCTCCCGGCAGGAGACGCTTCCACCCCAGCCGGGTGAGGCGGGGGAGCGGAGCGGAGAAACAAACCGACCACGTATCAAGGGCGTGAGGCCCCACCAGGAGGGGAATCACGTCTCGCGAGCGGAGGGAGAGCGTTGGACCCCACAGCGCGTTAAAACAACCACGGTACAAGGGCGGCGCGCCACTCCCGGCAGGAGACACTTCCACCCCAGCAGGGGGAGGCAGGGGAGCGGAGCGGAGACACAAACCGACCACGTATCAAGGGCGTGAGGCCCCGCCAGAAGGGGAATCACGTCTCGCGAGCGGAGGGAGAGCGCAGGACCCCACGGAGCGTTAACACAACCACGGTACAAGGGCGTCGCGCCTCTCCCGGCAGGAGACGCTTCCACCCCAGCCGGGTGAGGCAGGGGAGCGGAGCGGAGACACAAACCGACCACGTATCAAGGGCGTGAGGCCCCGCCAGAAGGGGAATCACATCTCGCGAGCGGAGGGAGAGCGAGGGACCCCACGGCGCGTTAACACAACCGAGGTACAAGGGCGGCGCGCCTCTCCCGGCAGGAGACGCTTCCACCCCAGCCGGGGGAGGCGGGGGAGCGGAGCGGAGCAACAAACCGACCACGTATCAAGGGCGTGAGACCCCGCCAGAAGGGGGATCACGTCTCGCGAGCGGAGGGAGAGCGCAGGACCCCACGGAGCGTTAACACAACCACGGTACAAGGGCGGCGCGCCTCTCCCGGCAGGAGACGCTTCCACCCCTGCCGGGGGAGGCGGGGGAGCGGAGCGGAGCAAGAAACCGACCACGTATCAAGGGCTTGAGGCCCCGCCAGAAGGGGAATCACGTCTCGCGAGCGGAGGGAGAGCGAGGGACCCCACGGCGCTCCCCCGCCTCTCCCAGCTGGGGTGGAAGCGTCTCCTGCCGGGAGAGGCGCGCCGCCCTTGTACCGTGGTTGTGTTAACGCTCCGTGGGGTCCTGCGCTCTCCCTCCGCTCGCGAGACGTGATTCCCCTCCTGGTGGGGCCTCACGCCCTTGATACGTGGTCGGTTTGTTTCTCCGCTCCGCTCCCCCGCCTCACCCGGCTGGGGTGGAAGCGTCTCCTGCCGGGAGAGGCGCGACGCCCTTGTACCTCGGTTGTTCTAACGCGCCGTGGGGTCCCGCGCTCTCCCTCCGCTGGCGAGACGTGATTCCCCTTCTGGCGGGGCCTCACGCCCTTCGTACGTGGTCGGTTTGTTGCTCCGCTCCGCTCCCCCGCCTCCCCCGGCAGGGGTGGAAGAATCTCCTGCCGGGAGAGGCGCGCCGCCCTTGTACCGTGGTTGTTTTAACGCGCCGTGGGGTCCCGCGCTCTCCCTCCGCTCGCGAGACGTGATTCCCCTCCTGGCAGGGCCTCACGCCCTTGACACGTGGTCGGTGTGCTGCTCCGCTCCGCTCCCCCGCCTCCCCCGGCTAGGGTGGATGCGTCTCCTGCCGGGAGAGGCGCGCCGCCCTTGTACCGTGGTTGTGTTAACGCTCCGTGGGGTCCTGCGCTCTCCCTCCGCTCGCGAGACGTGATTCCCCTTCTGGCGGGGCCTCACGCCCTTGATACGTGGTCGGTTTGTGTCTCCGCTCCGCTCCCCTGCCTCCCCCGGCTGGGGTGGAAGCGTCTCCTGCCGGGAGTGGCGCGCCGCCCTTGTACCGTGGTTGTTTTAACGCGCCGTGGGGTCCAACGCTCTCCCTCCAATCGCGAGACGTGATTCCCCTCCTGGCGGGGCCTCACGCCCTTGACATGTGGTCGGTGTGCTGCTCCGCTCCGCTCCCCCGCCTCCCCCGGCTGGGGTGGATGCGTCTCCTGCCGGGAGAGGCGCGCCGCCCTTGTACCGTGGTTGTGTTAACGCTCCGTGGGGTCCTGCGCTCTCCCTCCGCTCGCGAGACGTGATTCCCCTTCTGGCGGGGCCTCACGCCCTTGATACGTGGTCGGTTTGTGTCTCCGCTCCGCTCCCCTTCCTCCCCCTGCTGGGGTGGAAGCATTTCCTGCCGGGAGTGGCGCGCCGCCCTTGTACCGTGGTTGTGTTAACGCTCCGTGGGGTCCTGCGCTCTCCCTCCGCTCGTGAGACGTGATTCCTTTTCTGGTGGGGCCTCACGCCCTTGATACGTGGTCGGTTTGTTTCTCCGCTCCGCTCCCCCGCCTCACCCGGCTGGGGTGGAAGCGTCTCCTGCCGGGAGAGGCGCGACGCCCTTGTTCCTCGGTTGTGTTAACGCGCCGTGGGGTCCCGCGCTCTCCCTCCGCTGGCGAGACGTGATTCCCCTTCTGGCGGGGTCTCACGCCCTTGATACGTGGTCGGTTTGTTGCTCCGCTCCGCTCCCCCGCCTCCCCCGGCAGGGGTGGAAGCGTCTCCTGCCGGGAGAGGCGCGCCGCCCTTGTACCGTGGTTGCTTTAACGCGCCGTGGGGTCCCGCGCTCTCCCTCCGCTCGCGAGACGTGATTCCCCTCCTGGCGGGGCCTCACGCCCTTGACACGTGGTCGGTGTGCTGCTCCGCTCCGCTCCCCCGCCTCCCCCGGCAGGGGTAAAAGCGTCTCCTGCCGGGAGAGGCGCGCCGCCCTTGTACCGTGGTTGTTTTAACGCGCCGTGGTGTCCCGCGCTCTCCCTCCGCTCGCGAGACGTGATTCCCCTCCTGGCGAGGCCTCACACCCTTGACACGTGGTCGGTGTGCTGCTCCGCTCCGCTCCCCCGCCTCCCCCGGCTGGGGTGGAAGCGTCTCCTGCCGGGAGAGGCGCGCCGCCCTTGTACTGTGGTTGTGTTAACGCTCCGTGGGGTCCTGCGCTCTCCCTCCGCTCGCGAGACGTGATTCCCCTTCTGGCGGGGCCTCACGCCCTTGATACGTGGTCGGTTTGTGTCTCCGCTCCGCTCCCCGGCCTCCCCCTGATGGGGTGGAAGTGTCTCCTGCCGGGAGTGGCGCGCCGCCCTTGTACCGTGGTTGTTTTAACGCGCCGTGGGGTCCAACGCTCTCCCTCCGCTCGCGAGACGTGATTCCCCTCCTGGTGGGGCCTCACGCCCTTGATACGTGGTCGGTTTGTTTCTCCGCTCCGCTCCTCCGCCTCACCCGGCTGGGGTGGAAGCGTCTCCTGCCGGGAGAGGGGCGACGCCCTTGTACCTAAGTTGTGTTAACGCGCCGTGGGGTCCCGTGCTCTCCCTCCGCTGGCGAGACGTGATTCCCCTTCTGGCGGGGCCTCACGCCCTTAATACGTGGTCGGTTTGTTGCACCGCTCCGCTCCCCCGCCTCCCCCGGCAGGGGTGGAAGCGTCTCCTGCCGGGAGAGGCGCGCCGCCCTTGTACCGTGGTTGCTTTAACGCGCCGTGGGGTCCCGCGCTCTCCCTCCGCTCGCGAGACGTGATTCCCCTCCTGGCGGGGCCTCACGCCCTTGACACGTGGTCGGTGTGCTGCTCCGCTCCGCTCCCCCGCCTCCCCCGGCTGGGGTGGAAGCGTCTCCTGCCGGGAGAGGCGCGCCGCCCTTGTACCGTGGTTGTGTTAACGCTCCGTGGGGTCCTGCGCTCTCCCTCCGCTCGCGAGACGTGATTCCCCTTCTGGCGGGGCCTCACGCCCTTGATACGTGGTCGGTTTGTGTCTCCGCTCCGCTCCCCTGCCCCCCCTGCTGGGGTGGAAGCGTCTCCTGCCGGGAGTGGCGCGCCGCCCTTGTACCGTGGTTGTTTTAACGCGCCGTGGGGTCCAACGCTCTCCCTCCGCTCACGAGACGTGATTCCCCTCCTGGTGGGGCCTCACGCCCTTGATACGTGGTCGGTTTGTTTCTCCACTCCGCTCCCCAGCCTCTCCCAGCTGGGGTGGAAGCGTCTCCTGCCGGGAGAGGCGCGCCGCCCTTGTACCGTGGTTGTGTTAACGCTCCGTGGGGTCCTGCACTCTCCCTCCGCTCGCGAGACGTGATTCCCCTTCTGGCAGGGCCTCACGCCCTTGATACGTGGTCGGTTTGTTGCTCCGCTCCGCTCCCCTGCCTCCCCCTGGTGGGGTGGAAGCGTCTCCTGCCGGGAGAGGCGCGCCGCCCTTGTACCGTGGTTTTTTTAACGCGCCGTAGGGTCCCGCGCTCTCCCTCCGCTCGCGAGACGTGATTCCCCTCCTGGCGGGGCCTCACGCCCTAGACACGTGGTCGGTGTGCTGTTCCGCTCCGCTCCCCCGCCTCCCCCGGCTGGGGTGGGAGCGTCTCCTGCCGGGAGAGGCGCGCCGCCCTTGTACCGTGGTTGTGTTAACGCTCCGTGGGGTCCTGCGCTCTCCCTCCGCTCGCGAGACATGTTTCCCCTTCTGGTGGGGCCTCACGCCCTTGATATGTGGTCGGTTTGTTACTCCGCTCCGCTCCCCCGCCTCCCCCGTTTGGGGTGGAAGCGTCTCCTGCCGGGAGAGGCGCGACGCCCTTGTACCTCGGTTGTGTTAACGCGCCGTGGGGTCCCTCGCTCTCCCTCCGCTCGCGAGACGTGATTCCCCTTCTGGCGGGGCCTCACGCCCTTGATACGTGGTCGGTTTGTTGCTCCGCTCCGCTAACCCCCTCCTCCGGCAGGGGTGGAAGCGTCTCCTGCCGGGAGAGGCGCGCCGCCCTTGTACCGTGGTTGTTTTAACGCGCCGTGGGGTCCCGCGCTCTCCCTCCGCTCGCGAGACGTGATTCCTCTCCTGGCGGGGCCTCACGCCCTTGACACGTGGTCGGTGTGTTGCTCCGCTCTGCTCCCCCGCCTCCCCCGGCTGGGGTGGAAGTGTCTCCTGCCGGGAGAGGCGCGCCGCCCTTGTACCGTGGTTGTGTTAACGCTCCGTGGGGTCCTGCGCTCTCCCTCCGCTCGCGAGACGTGATTCCCCTTCTGGCGGGGCCTCACGCCCTTGATACGTGGTCGGTTTGTGTCTCCGCTCCGCTCCCCGGCCTCCCCCTGATGGGGTGGAAGTGTCTCCTGCCGGGAGTGGCGCGCCCCCCTTGTACCGTGGTTGTTTTAACGCGCCGTGGGGTCCAACGCTCTCCCTCCGCTCGCGAGACGTGATTCCCCTCCTGGTGGGGCCTCACGCCCTTGATACGTGGTCGGTTTGTTTCTCCGCTCCGCTCCTCCGCCTCACCCGGCTGGGGTGGAAGCGTCTCCTGCCGGGAGAGGGGCGACGCCCTTGTACCTAAGTTGTGTTAACGCGCCGTGGGGTCCCGTGCTCTCCCTCCGCTGGCGAGACGTGATTCCCCTTCTGGCGGGGCCTCACGCCCTTAATACGTGGTCGGTTTGTTGCACCGCTCCGCTCCCCCGCCTCCCCCGGCAGGGGTGGAAGCGTCTCCTGCCGGGAGAGGCGCGCCGCCCTTGTACCGTGGTTGCTTTAACGCGCCGTGGGGTCCCGCGCTCTCCCTCCGCTCGCGAGACGTGATTCCCCTCCTGGCGGGGCCTCACGCCCTTGACACGTGGTCGGTGTGCTGCTCCGCTCCGCTCCCCCGCCTCCCCCGGCTGGGGTGGAAGCGTCTCCTGCCGGGAGAGGCGCGCCGCCCTTGTACCGTGGTTGTGTTAACGCTCCGTGGGGTCCTGCGCTCTCCCTCCGCTCGCGAGACGTGATTCCCCTTCTGGCGGGGCCTCACGCCCTTGATACGTGGTCGGTTTGTGTCTCCGCTCCGCTCCCCTGCCCCCCCTGCTGGGGTGGAAGCGTCTCCTGCCGGGAGTGGCGCGCCGCCCTTGTACCGTGGTTGTTTTAACGCGCCGTGGGGTCCAACGCTCTCCCTCCGCTCACGAGACGTGATTCCCCTCCTGGTGGGGCCTCACGCCCTTGATACGTGGTCGGTTTGTTTCTCCACTCCGCTCCCCAGCCTCTCCCAGCTGGGGTGGAAGCGTCTCCTGCCGGGAGAGGCGCTCCGCCCTTGTACCGTGGTTGTGTTAACGCTCCGTGGGGTCCTGCACTCTCCCTCCGCTCGCGAGACGTGATTCCCCTTCTGGCAGGGCCTCACGCCCTTGATACGTGGTCGGTTTGTTGCTCCGCTCCGCTCCCCTGCCTCCCCCTGGTGGGGTGGAAGCGTCTCCTGCCGGGAGAGGCGCGCCGCCCTTGTACCGTGGTTTTTTTAACGCGCCGTAGGGTCCCGCGCTCTCCCTCCGCTCGCGAGACGTGATTCCCCTCCTGGCGGGGCCTCACGCCCTAGACACGTGGTCGGTGTGCTGTTCCGCTCCGCTCCCCCGCCTCCCCCGGCTGGGGTGGGAGCGTCTCCTGCCGGGAGAGGCGCGCCGCCCTTGTACCGTGGTTGTGTTAACGCTCCGTGGGGTCCTGCGCTCTCCCTCCGCTCGCGAGACATGTTTCCCCTTCTGGTGGGGCCTCACGCCCTTGATATGTGGTCGGTTTGTTACTCCGCTCCGCTCCCCCGCCTCCCCCGTTTGGGGTGGAAGCGTCTCCTGCCGGGAGAGGCGCGACGCCCTTGTACCTCGGTTGTGTTAACGCGCCGTGGGGTCCCTCGCTCTCCCTCCGCTCGCGAAACGTGATTCTCCTCCTGGTGGGGCCTCACGCCCTTGATACGTGGTCGGTTTGTTTCTCCGCTCCGCTCCCCCGCCTCCCCCGGCTGGGGTGGAAGCTTCTCCTGCCGGGAGAGGCGCGCCGCCCTTGTACCGTGGTTGTTATAACGCGCCGTGGGGTCCCGCGCTCTTCCTCCGCTCGCGAGACGTGATTCCCCTCCTGGCGGGGCCTCACGCCCTTGACACGTGGTCGGTGTGCTGCTCCGCTCCGTTCCCTCGCCTCCCCCCGGCTGGGGTGGAAGCGTCTCCTGCCGGGAGAGGCGCGCCGCCCTTGTACCGTGGTTGTGTTAACGCTCCGTGGTGTCCTTCGCTCTCCCTCCGCTCGCGAGACGTGATTCCCCTTCTGGCGGGGCCTCACGCCCTTGATACGTGATCGGTTTGTTGCTCCGCTCCGCTCCCCCGCCTCCCCCGGCTGGGGTGGAAGCGTCTCCTGCGGGGAGAGGCGCGCCGCCCTTGTACCTCGGTTGTGTTAACGCGCCGTGGGGTCCCACGCTCTCCCTCCGCTCGCGAGACGTGATTCCCCTTCTGGCTGGGCCTCACGCCCTTGATACGTGGTTGGTTTGTTGCTCCGCTCCGCTAACCCCCTCCTCCGGCAGGGGTGGAAGCGTCTCCTGCCGGGAGTGGCGCGCCGCCCTTGTACCGTGGTTGTTTTAACGCGCCGTGGGGTCCCGCGCTCTCCCTCCGCTCGCGAGACGTGATTCCTCTCCTGGCGGGGCCTCACGCCCTTGACACGTGGTCGGTGTGTTGCTCCGCTCTGCTCCCCCGCCTCCCCCGGCTGGGGTGGAAGTGTCTCCTGCCGGGAGAGGCGCGCCGCCCTTGTACCGTGGTTGTGTTAACGCTCCGTGGGGTCCTGCGCTCTCCCTCCGCTCGCGAGACGTGATTCCCCTTCTGGCGGGGCCTCACGCCCTTGATACGTGGTCGGTTTGTTGCTCCGCTCCGCTCCCCCGCCTCCCCCGGCTGGGGTGGAAGCGTCTCCTGCCGGGAGAGGCGCGCCGCCCTTGTACCGGGGTTGTTTTAACGCGCCGTGGGGTCCCGCGCTCTTCCTCCTCTCGCGAGACGTGATTCCCCTTTTGGCGGGGCCTCACGCCCTTGATACGTGGTCGGTTTGTTTCTCCGCTCCGCTCCCCCCCTTCCCCGGCTGGGGAGGAAGCGTCTCCCGCCGGGAGAGGCGCGAAGCCCTTGTACCATGGTTGTGTTAAGGCGCCGTGGGGTCCCGCGCTCTCCCTCCGCTCGCAGGACGTGATTCCCTTTCTGGCGGGGCCTCACGCCCTTGACACGTGGTCGGTTTAATGCTCCGCTCCGCTCCCCTGCCTCCCCCAGCTGGGGTGGAAGCGTCTCCGGCCGGGAGAGGCGCGCCGCTCTAGTACCGTGGTTGTGTTAACGCTCCGTGGGGTCCTGCGCTCTCCCTCCGCTCGCGAGACGCAATTCCCCCTTTGATGGGGCCTCAAGCCCTTGACACGTGGTCAGTTTTCTGTTCTGCTCAATCTAATCACACCAAAAGGGCTGTGCAGTTCTCCCGGCGGGAGAGCCTTGCACTCGAGTTGGACGTAGAATCGGTACTCACCGACATTACTACTACTACCTCAAGGGGGTGAGGACCCAGGCAGCGGAGAAGCTTGAGGAGCGAGAGAAGGAAGAGAAACCGACCACGTGTCAAGGGCGTGAGGCCCCACCAGAAGGGGAATCACCTCTCGCGAGCGGAGGGAGAGCGCACGACCCCACGGAGCGTTAACACAACCACGGTACAAGGGCGGCGCGCCTCTCCCGGCAGGAGACGCTTCCACCCCAGTTGGGGGAGACGGGGGAGCGGAGCGGAGCAACACACCGACCACGTGTCAAGGGCGTGAGGCCCCGCCAGGAGGGGAATCACGTCTCGCGAGCGGTGGGAGAGCGCGGTACCCCACGGCGCGTTAAAACAACCAAGGTACAAGGGCGGCGCGCCTCTCCCGGCAGGAGACGCTACCACCCCAGCCGGCGGAGGCGGAGGAGCGGAGTTAAGCAACAAACCGACCACGTATCAAAGGCGTGAGGCCCCGCCAGAAGGGGAATCACGTCTCGCGAGCGGAGGGAGAGCACGGGACCCCACGGCGCGTTAAAATAACCACGGTACAAGGGCGGCGCGCCTCTCCCCGCAGGAGACGCTTCCACCCCAGGAGGGGGAGACAGGGGAGCGGAGCGGAGCAACAAACCGACCACGTATCAAGGGCGTGAGGCCCCGCCAGAAGGGGAATCACGTCTCGCGAGCGGAGGGAGAGCGCAGGACCCCAGGGAGCGATAACACAACCACGGTACAAGGGCGGCGCGCCTCTCCCGGCAGGAGACGCTTCCACCCCAGCCGGGGGAGGCGGGGGAGCGGAGCGGAGCAATAAACCGACCACGTATCAAGGGCGTGAGGCCCCGCCAGAAGGGGAATCACTTCTCGCGAGCGGAGGGAGAGCGAGGGACCCCACGGCGCGTTAACACAACCAAGGTACAAGGGCGTCGCGCCTCTCCCGGCAGGAGACACTTCCACCCCAACCGGGGGAGGCGGGGGAGCGGAGCGAAGCAACAAACCGACCACGTATCAAGGGCGTGAGGCCCCACCAGGAGGGGAATCACGTCTCGCGAGCGTAGGGAGAGCGCGGGACCCCACGGCGCGCTAAAATAACCACGGTACAAGGGCGGCGCGCCTCTCCCGGCAGGAGACGCTTCCACTCCAGCAGGGGGAGGCAGGGGAGCGGAGTGGAGCAACAAACCGACCACGTATCAAGGGCGTGAGGCCCCGCCAGAAGAGGTATCACGTCTCGGGAGCGGAGGGAGAGCGAGGGACCCCACGGCGCGTTAACACAACCGATGTACAAGGGCGTCGCGCCTCTCCCGGCAGGAGACGCTTCCACCCCAACCGGGGGAGGCGGGGGAGCGGAGCGGAGCAACAAACCGACCACGTATCAAGGGCGTGAGGCCCCGCCAGGAGGGGAATCACGTCTCGCGAGCGGAGGGAGAGCGCAGGACCCCACGGAGCGTTAACACAACCACGGTACAAGGGCGGCGCGCCTCTCCCGGCAGGAGACGCTTCCACCCCTGCCGGGGGAGGCGGGGGAGCGGAGCGGAGCAACACACCGACCACGTGTCAAGGGCGTGAGGCCCCACCAGAAGGGGAATCACGTCTCGCGAGCGGAGGGAGGGCGCGGGACCCCACGGCACGTTAACAGAACCACGGCACAACGGCGGCGCGCCTCTCCCGGCAGGAGACGCTTCCATCCCTGCCGGGGGAGGCGAGGGGAGCGGAGCGGAGCAACACACCGACCACGTGTCAAGGGCTTGAGGCCCCGCCAGGAGGGGAATCACGTCTCGCGAGCGGAGGGAGAGGGCAGGACCCCATGGCGCGTTAACACAACCACGGCACAACGGCGGCGCGCCTCTCCCGGCAGGAGACGCTTCCACCCCTGCCGGGGGAGGTGGGGGAGAGGAGCGAAGCAACAAACCGACCAAGTATCAAGGGCGTGAGGCCCCGCCAGAAGGGGAATCACGGCTCGCGAGCGGAGGGAGAGCGAGGGATCCCACGGCGCGTTAACACAACCGATGTACAAGGGCGTTGCGCCTCTCCCGGCAGGAGACGCTTCCACCCCAACCGGGGGAGGCGGGGGAGCGGAGCGCAGCAACAAACCGACCACGTATCAAGGGCGTGAGGCCCCGCCAGAAGGGGAATCACGTCTCGCGAGCGGAGGGAGAGCGTGGGACCCCACGGCGCGTTAACACAACCGAGGTACAAGGGCGGCGCGCCTCTCCCGGCAGGAGACGCTTCCACCCCGGCCGGGGGAGGCGGGGGAGCGGAACGGAGCAACAAACCGACCACGTATCAAGGGCGTGAGGCCCCGCCAGAAGGGGAATCACGTCTCGCGAGCGGAGGGAGAGCGCGGGACCCCACGGCGCCTTAACACAACCGAGGTACAAGGGCGGCGCGCCTCTCCCGGCAGGAGACGCTTCCATCCCGGCCGGGGGAGGCGGGGGAGCGGAACGGAGCAACAAACCGACCACGTATCAAGGGCGTGAGGCCCCGCCAGAAGGGGAATCACGTCTCGCCAGCGGAGGGAGAGCGCGGGACTCCATGGCGCGTTAACACAACCGAGGTACAAGGGCGGCGCGCCTCTCCCGGCAGGAGACGCTTCCACCCCAGCTGTGGGAGGCGGGGGAGCGGAACGGAGAAACAAACCGACCACGAATCAAGGGCGTGAGGCCCCACCAGGAGGGGAATCACGTCTCGCGAGCGGAGGGAGAGCGCGGGACCCCACGGCGCGTTAAAACAACCACGGTACAAGGGCGGCGCGCCTCTCCCGGCAGGAGACGCTTCCACCCCAGCAGGGGGAGGCAGGG
Organism: Scylla paramamosain; assembly: GCF_035594125.1. NCBI lineage: Eukaryota > Metazoa > Arthropoda > Malacostraca > Decapoda > Portunidae > Scylla > Scylla paramamosain. The sequence continues at coordinate 323,936 of NC_087186.1, forward strand.
GAGCGGAGCGGAGACACAAACCGACCACGTATCAGGGGCGTGAGGCCCCGCCAGAAGGGGAATCACGTCTCGCGAGCGGAGGGAGAGCGCAGGACCCCACGGAGCGTTAACACAACCACGGTACAAGGGCGGTGCGCCTCTCCCGGCAGGAGACGCTTCCACCCCAGCCGGGGGAGGCGGGGGAGAGGAGCGGAGCAACACACCGACCACATGTCAAGGGCGTGAGGCCCCGCCAGGAGGGGAATCACGTCTCGCGAGCGGAGGGAGAGTGCGGGACCCCACGGCGCGTTAAAACAACCACGGTACAAGGGCGGCGCGCCTCTCCCGGCAGGAGACGCTACCACCCCAGCCGGCGGAGGCGGAGGAGCGGAGTTAAGCAAGAAACCGACCACGTATCAAGGGCGTGAGGCCCCACCAGAAGGGGAATCACGTCTCGCGAGCGGAGGGAGAGCACGGGACCCCACGGCGCGTTAAAATAACCACGGTACAAGGGCGGCGCGCCTCTCCCCGCAGGAGACGCTTCCACCCCAGGAGGGGGAGACAGGGGAGCGGAGCGGAGCAACAAACCGACCACGTATCAAGGGCGTGAGGCCCCGCCAGAAGGGGAATCACGTCTCGCGAGCGGAGGGAGAGCGCAGGACCCCAGGGAGCGATAACACAACCACGGTACAAGGGCGGCGCGCCTCTCCCGGCAGGAGACGCTTCCACCCCAGCCGGGGGAGGCGGGGGAGCGGAGCGGAGCAACAAACCGACCAGGTATCAAGGGCGTGAGGCCCCGCCAGAAGGGGAATCACTTCTCGCGAGCGGAGGGAGAGCGAGGGACCCCACGGTGCGTTAACACAACCAAGGTACAAGGGCGTCGCGCCTCTCCCGGCAGGAGACGCTTCCACCCCAACCAGGGGAGGCGGGGGAGCGGAGCGAAGCAACAAACCGACCACGTATCAAGGGCGTGAGGCCCCACCAGGAGGGGAATCACGTCTCGCGAGCGTAGGGAGAGCGCGGGACCCCACGGCGCGCTAAAATAACCACGGTACAAGGGCGGCGCGCCTCTCCCGGCAGGAGACGCTTCCACTCCAGCAGGGGGAGGCAGGGGAGCGGAGTGGAGCAACAAACCGACCACGTATCAAGGGTGTGAGGCCCCGCCAGAAGGGGAATCACGTCTCGCGAGCGGAGGGAGAGCGCAGGACCCCACGGAGCGTTAACACAACCACGGTACAAGGGCGGCGCGCCTCTCCCGGCAGGAGACGCTTCCACCCCAGCCGGGGGAGGCGGGGGAGCGGAGCGGAGCAACACACCGACCATGTGTCAAGGGCGTGAGGCCCCGCCAGGAGGGGAATCACGTCTCGCGAGCGGAGGGTGAGCGCGGGACCCCACGGCGCGTTAAAACAACCACGGTACAAGGGCGGCGCGCCTCTCCCGGCAGGAGACGCTTCCACCCCAGCCGGGGGAGGCGGGGGAGCGGAGCGGAGCAACAAACCGACCACGTATCAAGGGCGTGAGGCCCCGCCAGAAGAGGTATCACGTCTCGCGAGCGGAGGGAGAGCGAGGGACCCCACGGTGCGTTAACACAACCGATGTACAAGGGCGTCGCGCCTCTCCCGGCAGGAGACGCTTCCACCCCAACCGGGGGAGGCGGGGGAGCGGAGCGGAGCAACAAACCGACCACGTATCAAGGGCGTGAGGCCCCGCCAGGAGGGGAATCACGTCTCGCGAGCGGAGGGAGAGCGCAGGACCCCACGGAGCGTTAACACAACCACGGTACAAGGGCGGCGCGCCTCTCCCGGCAGGAGACGCTTCCACCCCTGCCGGGGGAGGCGGGGGAGCGGAGCGGAGCAACACACCGACCACGTGTCAAGGGCGTGAGGCCCCACCAGAAGGGGAATCACGTCTCGCGAGCGGAGGGAGGGCGCGGGACCCCACGGCACGTTAACAGAACCACGGCACAACGGCGGCGCGCCTCTCCCGGCAGGAGACGCTTCCACCCCTGCCGGGGGAGGCGAGGGGAGCGGAGCGGAGCAACACACCGACCACGTGTCAAGGGCTTGAGGCCCCGCCAGGAGGGGAATCACGTCTCGCGAGCGGAGGGAGAGGGCAGGACCCCATGGCGCGTTAACACAACCACGGCACAACGGCGGCGCGCCTCTCCCGGCAGGAGACGCTTCCACCCCTGCCGGGGGAGGCGGGGGAGAGGAGCGAAGCAACAAACCGACCACGTATCAAGGGCGTGAGGCCCCGCCAGAAGGGGAATCACGTCTCGCGAGCGGAGGGAGAGCGAGGGATCCCACGGCGCGTTAACACAACCGATGTACAAGGGCGTTGCGCCTCTCCCGGCAGGAGACGCTTCCACCCCAACCGGGGGAGGCGGGGGAGCGGAGCGCAGCAACAAACCGACCACGTATCAAGGGCGTGAGGCCCCGCCAGAAGGGGAATCACGTCTCGCGAGCGGAGGGAGAGCGTGGGACCCCACGGCGCGTTAACACAACCGAGGTACAAGGGCGGCGCGCCTCTCCCGGCAGGAGACGCTTCCACCCCGGCCGGGGGAGGCGGGGGAGCGGAACGGAGCAACAAACCGACCACGTATCAAGGGCGTGAGGCCCCGCCAGAAAGGGAATCACGTCTCGCGAGCGGAGGGAGAGCGCGGGACCCCACGGCGCCTTAACACAACCGAGGTACAAGGGCGGCGCGCCTCTCCCGGCAGGAGACGCTTCCACCCCGGCCGGGGGAGGCGGGGGAGCGGAACGGAGCAACAAACCGACCACGTATCAAGGGCGTGAGGCCCCGCCAGAAGGGGAATCACGTCTCGCCAGCGGAGGGAGAGCGCGGGACTCCATGGCGCGTTAACACAACCGAGGTACAAGGGCGGCGCGCCTCTCCCGGCAGGAGACGCTTCCACCCCAGCCGGGGAAGGCGGGGGGAGCGGAACGGAGAAACAAACCGACCACGAATCAAGGGCGTGAGGCCCCACCAGGAGGGGAATCACGTCTCGCGAGTTGAGGGAGAGCGCGGGACCCCACGGTGCGTTAAAACAACCACGGTACAAGGGCGGCGCGCCTCTCCCGGCAGGAGACGCTTCCACCCCAGCAGGGGGAGGCAGGGGAGCGGAGCGGAGACACAAACCGACCACGTATCAGGGGCGTGAGGCCCCGCCAGAAGGGGAATCACGTCTCGCGAGCGGAGGGAGAGCGCAGGACCCCACGGAGCGTTAACACAACCGATGTACAAGGGCGTCGCGCCTCTCCCGGCAGGAGACGCTTCCACCCCAACCGGGGGAGGCGGGGGAGCGGAGCGGAGCAACAAACCGACCACGTATCAAGGGCGTGAGGCCCCGCCAGAAGAGGTATCACGTCTCGCGAGCGGAGGGAGAGCGCGGGACCCCACGGCGCGTTAACACAACCGATGTACAAGGGCGTCGCGCCTCTCCCGGCAGGAGACGCTTCCACCCCAACCGGGGGAGGCGGGGGAGTTTAGCGGAGCAACAAACCGACCACGTATCAAGGGCGTGAGGCCCCGCCAGGAGGGGAATCACGTCTCGCGAGCGGAGGGAGAGCGCAGGACCCCACGGAGCGTTAACACAACCGATGTACAAGGGCGTCGCGCCTCTCCCGGCAGGAGACGCTTCCACCCCAACCGGGGGAGGCGGGGGAGCGGAGCGGAGCAACAAACCGACCACGTATCAAGGGCGTGAGGCCCTGCCAGAAGAGGTATCACGTCTCGCGAGCGGAGGGAGAGCGAGGGACCCCACGGCGCGTTAACACAACCGATGTACAAGGGCGTCGCGCCTCTCCCGGCAGGAGACGCTTCCACCCCAACCGGGGGAGGCGGGGGAGCGGAGCGGAGCAACACACCGACCACGTGTCAAGGGCGTGAGGCCCCACCAGAAGGGGAATCACGTCTCGCGAGCGGAGGGAGGGCGCGGGACCCCACGGCACGTTAACAGAACCACGGCACAACGGCGGCGCGCCTCTCCCGGCAGGAGACGCTTCCACCCCTGCCGGGGGAGGCGAGGGGAGCGGAGCGGAGCAACACACCGACCACGTGTCAAGGGCTTGAGGCCCCGCCAGGAGGGGAATCACGTCTCGCGAGCAGAGGGAGAGGGCAGGACCCCATGGCGCGTTAACACAACCACGGCACAACGGCGGCGCGCCTCTCCCGGCAGGAGACGCTTCCACCCCTGCCGGGGGAGGCGGGGGAGAGGAGCGAAGCAACAAACCGACCACGTATCAAGGGCGTGAGGCCCCGCCAGAAGGGGAATCACGTCTCGCGAGCGGAGGGAGAGCGAGGGATCCCACGGCGCGTTAACACAACCGATGTACAAGGGCGTTGCGCCTCTCCCGGCAGGAGACGCTTCCACCCCAACCGGGGGAGGCGGGGGAGCGGAGCGCAGCATCAAACCGACCACGTATCAAGGGCGTGAGGCCCCGCCAGAAGGGGAATCACGTCTCGCGAGCGGAGGGAGAGCGTGGGACCCCACGGCGCGTTAACACAACCGAGGTACAAGGGCGGCGCGCCTCTCCCGGCAGGAGACGCTTCCACCCCGGCCGGGGGAGGCGGGGGAGCGGAACGGAGCAACAAACCTACCACGTATCAAGGGCGTGAGGCCCCGCCAGAAGGGGAATCACGTCTCGCGAGCGGAGGGAGGGCGCGGGACCTCACGGCGCCTTAACACAACCGAGGTACAAGGGCGGCGCGCCTCTCCCGGCAGGAGACGCTTCCACCCCGGCCGGGGGAGGCGGGGGAGCGGAGTGGAGCAACAAACCGACCACGTATCAAGGGCGTGAGGCCCCGCCAGAAGGGGAATCACGTCTCGCGAGTGGAGGGAGAGCGCGGGACCCCACGGCGCGTTAACACAACCGAGGTACAAGGGCGTCGCGCCTCTCCCGGCAGGAGACGCTTCCACCCCAGCCGGGTGAGGCGGGGGAGCGGAGCGGAGAAACAAACCGACCACGTATCAAGGGCGTGAGGCCCCACCAGGAGGGGAATCACGTCTCGCGAGCGGAGGGAGAGCGCGGGACCCCACGGCGCGTTAAAACAACCACGGTACAAGGGCGGCGCGCCTTTCCCGGCAGGAGACGCTTCCACCCCAGCAGGGGGAGGCAGGGGAGCGGAGCGGAGACACAAACCGACCACGTATCATGGGCGTGAGGCCCCGCCAGAAGGGGAATCACGTCTCGCGAGCGGAGGGAGAGCGCAGGACCCCACGGAGGAGAGCGCAGGACCCCACGGAGCGTTAACACAACCACGGTACAAGGGCGGCGCGCCTCTCCCGGTAGGAGACGCTTCCACCCCTGCCGGGGGAGGCGGGGGAGCGGAGCGGAGCAACACACCGACCACGTGTCAAGGGCGTGAGGCCCCACCAGAAGGGGAATCACGTCTCGCGAGCGGAGGGAGGGCGCGGGACCCCACGGCACGTTAACAGAACCACGGCACAACGGCGGCGCGCCTCTCCCGGCAGGAGACGCTTCCACCCCTGCCGGGGGAGGCGAGGGGAGCGGAGCGGAGCAACACACCGACCATGTGTCAAGGGCTTGAGGCCCCGCCAGGAGGGGAATCACGTCTCGCGAGCGGAGGGAGAGGGCAGGACCCCATGGCGCGTTAACACAACCACGGCACAACGGCGGCGCGCCTCTCCCGGCAGGAGACGCTTCCACCCCTGCCGGGGGAGGCGGGGGAGAGGAGCGAAGCAACAAACCGACCACGTATCAAGGGCGTGAGGCCCCGCCAGAAGGGGAATCACGTCTCGCGAGCGGAGGGAGAGCGAGGGATCCCACGGCGCGTTAACACAACCGATGTACAAGGGCGTTGCGCCTCTCCCGGCAGGAGACGCTTCCACCCCAACCGGGGGAGGCGGGGGAGCGGAGCGCAGCAACAAACCGACCACGTATCAAGGGCGTGAGGCCCCGCCAGAAGGGGAATCACGTCTCGCGAGCGGAGGGAGAGCGTGGGACCCCACGGCGCGTTAACACAACCGAGGTACAAGGGCGGCGCGCCTCTCCCGGCAGGAGACGCTTCCACCCCGGCCGGGGGAGGCGGGGGAGCGGAACGGAGCAACAAACCGACCACGTATCAAGGGCGTGAGGCCCCGCCAGAAAGGGAATCACGTCTCGCGAGCGGAGGGAGAGCGCGGGACCCCACGGCGCCTTAACACAACCGAGGTACAAGGGCGGCGCGCCTCTCCCGGCAGGAGACGCTTCCACCCCGGCCGGGGGAGGCGGGGGAGCGGAACGGAGCAACAAACCGACCACGTATCAAGGGCGTGAGGCCCCGCCAGAAGGGGAATCACGTCTCGCCAGCGGAGGGAGAGCGCGGGACTCCATGGCGCGTTAACACAACCGAGGTACAAGGGCGGCGCGCCTCTCCCGGCAGGAGACGCTTCCACCCCAGCCGGGGAAGGCGGGGGGAGCGGAACGGAGAAACAAACCGACCACGAATCAAGGGCGTGAGGCCCCACCAGGAGGGGAATCACGTCTCGCGAGTTGAGGGAGAGCGCGGGACCCCACGGTGCGTTAAAACAACCACGGTACAAGGGCGGCGCGCCTCTCCCGGCAGGAGACGCTTCCACCCCAGCAGGGGGAGGCAGGGGAGCGGAGCGGAGACACAAACCGACCACGTATCAGGGGCGTGAGGCCCCGCCAGAAGGGGAATCACGTCTCGCGAGCGGAGGGAGAGCGCAGGACCCCACGGAGCGTTAACACAACCGATGTACAAGGGCGTCGCGCCTCTCCCGGCAGGAGACGCTTCCACCCCAACCGGGGGAGGCGGGGGAGCGGAGCGGAGCAACAAACCGACCACGTATCAAGGGCGTGAGGCCCCGCCAGAAGAGGTATCACGTCTCGCGAGCGGAGGGAGAGCGCGGGACCCCACGGCGCGTTAACACAACCGATGTACAAGGGCGTCGCGCCTCTCCCGGCAGGAGACGCTTCCACCCCAACCGGGGGAGGCGGGGGAGTTTAGCGGAGCAACAAACCGACCACGTATCAAGGGCGTGAGGCCCCGCCAGGAGGGGAATCACGTCTCGCGAGCGGAGGGAGAGCGCAGGACCCCACGGAGCGTTAACACAACCAATGTACAAGAGCGTCGCGCCTCTCCCGGCAGGAGACGCTTCCACCCCAACCGGGGGAGGCGGGGGAGCGGAGCGGAGCAACAAACCGACCACGTATCAAGGGCGTGAGGCCCTGCCAATAGAGGTATCACGTCTCGCGAGCGGAGGGAGAGCGAGGGACCCCACGGCGCGTTAACACAACCACGGCACAACGGCGGCGCGCCTCTCCCGGCAGGAGACGCTTCCACCCCTGCCGGGGGAGGCGGGGGAGAGGAGCGAAGCAACAAACCGACCACGTATCAAGGGCGTGAGGCCCCGCCAGAAGGGGAATCACGTCTCGCGAGCGGAGGGAGAGCGAGGGATCCCACGGCGCGTTAACACAACCGATGTACAAGGGCGTTGCGCCTCTCCCGGCAGGAGACGCTTCCACCCCAACCGGGGGAGGCGGGGGAGCGGAGCGCAGCAACAAACCGACCACGTATCAAGGGCGTGAGGCCCCGCCAGAAGGGGAATCACGTCTCGCGAGCGGAGGGAGAGCGTGGGACCCCACGGCGCGTTAACACAACCGAGGTACAAGGGCGGTGCGCCTCTCCCGGCAGGAGACGCTTCCACCCCGGCCGGGGGAGGCGGGGGAGCGGAACGGAGCAACAAACCGACCACGTATCAAGGGCGTGAGGCCCCGCCAGAAGGGGAATCACGTCTCGCGAGCGGAGGGAGGGCGCGGGACCTCACGGCGCCTTAACACAACCGAGGTACAAGGGCGGCGCGCCTCTCCCGGCAGGAGACGCTTCCACCCCGGCCGGGGGAGGCGGGGGAGCGGAGCGGAGCAACAAACCGACCACGTATCAAGGGCGTGAGGCCCCGCCAGAAGGGGAATCACGTCTCGCGAGTGGAGGGAGAGCGCGGGACCCCACGGCGCGTTAACATAACCGAGGTACAAGGGCGTCGCGCCTCTCCCGGCAGGAGACGCTTCCACCCCAGCCGGGTGAGGCGGGGGAGCGGAGCGGAGAAACAAACCGACCACGTATCAAGGGCGTGAGGCCCCACCAGGAGGGGAATCACGTCTCGCGAGCGGAGGGAGAGTGCGGGACCCCACGGCGCGTTAACATAACCACGGTACAAGGGATTTGCGCCTCTCCCGGCAGGAGACGCTTCCACCCCAGCCGGGGGAGGCGAGGGAGAGGAGCGGAGCAACACACCGACCACGTGTCAAGGGCGTGAGGCCCCGCCAGGAGGGGAATCATGTCTCGCGAGCGGAGGGAGAGTGCGGGACCCCACGGCGCGTTAAAACAACCACGGTACAAGGGCGGCGCGCCTCTCCCGGCAGGAGACGCTTCCACCCCTGCCGGGGGAGGCGGAAGAGCGGAGCGGAGCAACACACCGACCACGTGTCAAGGGCTTGAGGCCCCGCCAGGAGGGGAATCACGTCTCGCGAGCGGAGGGAGAGGGCAGGACCCCATGGCGCGTTAACACAACCACGGCACAACGGCGGCGCGCCTCTCCCGGCAGGAGACGTTTCCACCCCAGCCGTGGGAGGCGGTGGAGCGGAGCGGAGAAACAAACCGACCACGTGTCAAGGGCGTGAGGCCCCGCCAGAAGGGGAATCACGTCTTGCGAGCGGAGGGAGAGCGCAGGACCCCACGGCGCGTTAACACAACCAAGGTACAAGGGCGGGGCGCCTCTCCCGGCTGGAGAGGCTTCCACCCCAGCTGGGGGAGGCGGGGAAGCGGAGCGGAGCAACACACCGACCACA
>NC_087186.1:340227-347727 GCF_035594125.1 Scylla paramamosain
CCTCCGACCGTCATCGTCGCCGTTATCGGAATTAACCAGCGGGCTCACCTAGCCACTACTACGGCGACGACGGAGGAACCAACAAACGCCGGTTGGGACGAGTGGTGCCCTCCCTCCCGCAGCACGGGGGGCGATCGGGGTTATTAGAAGAGGAGTGGGCCTCACGGCGGGACCCACCACCAACTTCTCCTCCGACCGTCATCGTCGCCGTTATCGGAATTAACCAGCGGGCTCACCTAGCCACTACTACGGCGACGACGGGGGCACCAAACGCCGGGGACGAGTGGTGCCCTCCCTCCCGCAGCACGGGGGGCGATCGGGGTTAGTAGAAGAGGAGTGGGCCTCGCGGCGGGACCCACCACCAACTTCTCCTCCGACCGTCATCGTCGCCGTTATCGGAATTAACCAGCGGGCTCACCTAGCCACTACTACGGCGACGATGGGGGCACCAAACGCCGTGGTTTCCCGTGGGCGTGGTGTGTAAGTAACAACAGTTGGTCTACCCCACGCTCCGGCACGGTACGCGGGGAGAAGAACGCAGGGCACCACCACCTCCGTCACGTTAACCCCCCACCCAAGGATCGTCGAATCATCCCGTCGGGGGTAACGTGGAAAGCGCACGCCCAGGCTCGCAACAGCGCGAACAAGAGTGGCATGGGACTCTTGTTGATATCATTAGGAGCTGAGGACCGGCACCGCGCCTAGCAGCGTCGAAACGCATACGTCATGGGACACGTGTGCCGTCCGGCAACCTCCAAAGCGGGCCCTCAGAGGAGCAGAGGACCGGCACCGCGCCTAGCAGCGTCGAAACGCATACGTCATGGGACACGTGTGCCGTCCGGCAACCTCCAAAGCGGGCCCTCAGAGGAGCAGAGGACCGGCACCGCGCCTAGCAGCGTCGAAACGCATACGTCATGGGACACGTGTGCCGTCCGGCAACCTCCAAAGCGGGCTCTCAGAGGAGCAGAGGACCGGCACCGCGCCTAGCAGCGTCGAAACACATACGTCATGGGACACGTGTACCGTCCAGCAACCTCTCAAGCGGGCCCTCAGAGGAGCAGAGGACCGGCACCGCGCCTAGCAGCGTCGAAACGCATACGTCATGGGACACGTGTACCGTCCGGCAACCTCTCAAGCGGGCCCTCAGAGGAGCAAAGGACCGGCACCGCGCCTAGCAGCGTCGAAACGCATACGTCATGGTACACGTGTGCCGCCCGGCAACCTCCAAAGCGGGTGGTTTTCCTTCATTGCCTCACCAATGAATCAATGAATGAACCTCGATAGACACCTCAATGACCTCGTCAAGCCTCTGGAGGTGTTAAACGTGCGCCTCCGAACCTCACCCCCACCCAAGGATCGTCTCATCTCAACAGGGTTAAGGCGGAGATAGCACGCACGCCGAGGAGCTTCATCAGCCCGTCAAGGTATTAGGTCGGGTGGCCTGAGACCCGACCTCCTTACTATATTTGCAAACGGGACCTCGGTGCAGGTTGCTTCCGGAACCTGGTGCGACATTGACGGAATCAGGGGTTCCTGGGTTACCTCCCAGCGAGGGAGCACCTTGACGCCGTAGACCACTTTGGCCCTGAACTTCCACTTTTCACGACTTTTCCCCGGATTTCGTGGCACCGCAGCCAATACCCTTTTAACGGCGCCAAGGCCCTCCCAGCAGGTTTTCCGGACCAGCCGCCCAAGGCGCGCTACATCAACGGCGTCAACCCTCCCACAGCAGAGAAGCGCGTGGGACACCAAAGCACCCCCACGGACATGCCGCCACGTCTCAACGGGGTCAAGCCCCTGCCGGCGGGGAACCTTGCCTGGGGGAGCGGAGCGGACCAACAAACCGACCACGTGTCAAGGGCGTGAGGCCCCGCCAGAAGGGAAATCACGTCTCGCGAGCGGAGGGAGAGCGCGGGACCCCACGGCGCGTTAACACAACCACGGCACTTCCACCCCAGCTGGAGGAGGCGGGGGAGCGGAGCGGAGCAACAAACCGACCACGTGTCAAGGGCGTGAGGCCCCGCCAGAAGGGGAATCACGTCTCGCGAGCGGAGGGAGAGCGCAGGACCCCACGGAGCGTTAACACAACCACGGTACAAGGGCGGCGCGCCTCTCCCGGCAGGAGACGCTTCCACCCCAGCAGGGGGAGGCGGCGGAGCGGAGCGGAGCAACACACCGACAACGTGTCAATGGCGTGAGGCCCCGCCAGGAGGGGAATCACGTCTCGCGAGCGGAGGGAGAGCGCGGGACCCCACGGCGCGTTAAAACAACCACGGTACAATGGCGGCGCGCCTCTCCCGGCAGGAGACGCTTCCACCCCAGCTGGGGGAGGCGGGGGAGCGGAGCGGAGCAACAAACCGACCACGTATCAAGGGCGTGAGGCCCCGCCAGAAGGGGAATCACGTCTCGCGAGCGGAGGGAGATCGTGGGACCCCACGGCGCATTAACACAACCGAGATACAAGGGCGGCGCGCCTCTCCCGGCAGGAGACGCTTCCACCCCAGCCGGGGGAGGCGGGGGAGCGGAGCGGAGCAACAAACCGACCACGTATCAAGGGCGTGAGGCCCCGCCAGAAGGGGAATCACGTCTCGCGAGCGGAGGTAGAGCGCAGGACCCCACGGAGCGTTAACATCACCGAGGTACAAGGGCGGAGCGCCTCTCCCGGCAGGAGACGCTTCCACCCCAGCCGGGGGAGGCGGAGGAGCGGAGCGGAGCAACAAACCGACCACGTATCAAGGGCGTGAGGCCCCGCCAGAAGTGGAATCACGTCTCGCGAGCGGAGGGAGAGCGCAGGACCCCACGGAGCGTTAACACAACCACAGTACAAGGGCGGCGCGCCTCTCCCGGCAGGAGACGCTTCCACCCCAGCCGGGGGAGGCGGAGGAGCGGAGCGGAGCAGCACACCGACCACGTGTCAAGGGCGTGAGGCCCCGCCAGGAGGGGAATCACGTCTTGCGAGCGAAGGGAGAGCGCGGGACCCCACGGCGCGTAAAAACAACCACGGTACAAGGGCGGCGCGCCTCTCCCGGCAGGAGACGCTTCCACCCCAGCAGGGGGAGGCAGGGGAGAGGAGCGGAGCAACAAACCGACCACGTATCAAGGGCGTGAGTTCCCGCCAGAAGGGGAATCACGTCTCGCGAGCGGAGGGAGAGCGCAGGACCCCACGGCGCGTTAAAACAACCACGGTACAAGGGCGGCAAACCTCTCCCGGCAGGAGACGCTTCCACCCCAGCAGGAGGAGGCAGGGGAGCGGAGCGGAGCAACAAACCGACCACGTGTCAAGGACGTGAGGCCCCGCCAGGAGGGGAATCACGTCTCGCGAGCGGAGGGAGAGCGCGGGACCCCACGGCGCGTTAAAACAACCACGGTACAAGGGCGGCGCGCCTCTCCCAGCAGGAGACGCTTCCACCCCAGTCGGGGGAGGCGGGGGAGCGGAGCGGAGCAACAAACCGACCACGTATCAAGGGCGTGAGGCCCCGCCAGAAGGGGAATCACGTCTCGCGAGCGGAGGGAGAGCGTGGGACCCCACGGCGCGTTAACACAACCGAGGTACAAGGGCGGCGCGCCTCTCCCGGCAGGAGACGCTTCCACCCCAGCCGGGGGAGGCGGAAGAGCGGAGCGGAGCAAAAAACCGACCACGTATCAAGGGCGTGAGGCCCCGCCAGAAGGGGAATCACGTCTCGCGAGCGGAGGGAGAGCGTGGGACCCCACGGCTCATTAACACAACCGAGGTACAAGGGCGGCGCGCCTCTCCCGGCAGGAGACGCTTCCACCCCAGCCGGGGGAGCCGGGGGAGCGGAGCGGAGCAACAAACCGACCACGTATCAAGGGCGTGAGGCCCCGCCAGAAGGGGAATCACGTCTCGCGAGCGGAGGGAAAGCGCAGGACCCCACGGAGCCTTAACACAACCACGGTACAAGGGCGGCGCGCCTCTCCCGGCAGGAGACGCTTCCACCCCAGCCGGGGGAGGAGGGGGAGCGGAGCGGAGCAGCACACCGACCACGTGTCAAGGGCGTGAGGCCCCGCCAGGAGGGGAATCACGTCTCGCGAGTGGAGGGAGAGTGCGGGACCCCACGGCGCGTTAAAACAACCACGGTACAAGGGCAGCGCGCCTCTCCCAGCAGGAGACGCTTCCACCCCAGCCGGGGGAGGCGGGGGAGCGGAGCGGAGCAACAAACCGACCACGTATCAAGGTCGTGAGGCCCCGCCAGAAGGGGAATCACGTCTCGCGAGAAGAGGGAGAGCGCGGGACCCCACGGCGCGTTAACACAACCGAGGTACAAGGGCGGCGCGCCTCTCCCGGCAGGAGACGCTTCCACCCCAGCCGGGGGAGGAAGGGGAGCGGAGCGGAGCAACAAACTGACCACGTATCAAGGCGTGAGGCCCCGCCAGAAGGGCAATCACGTCTCGCGAGCGGAGGGAGAGAGTGGGACCCCACGGCGCATTAACACAACCGAGGTACAAGGGCGGCGCGCGTCTCCCGGCAGGAGACGCTTCCACCCCAGCCGGGGGAGGCGGGGGAGCGGAGCGGAGCAACAAACCGACCACGTATCAAGGGCGTGAGGCCCGGCCAGAACGGGAATCACGTCTCGCGAGCGGAGGGAGAGCGCAGGACCCCACGGAGCGTTAACACAACCACGGTACAAGGGCGGCGCGCCTCTCCCGGCAGGAGACGCTTCCACCCCAGCAGGAAGAGGCAGGGGAGCGGAGCGGAGCAACAAACCGACCACGTATCAAGGGCGTGAGGCCCCGACAGAAAGGGGAATCACGTCTCGCGAGCGGAGGGAGAGCGCAGGACCCCACGGAGCGTTAACACAACCACGATACAAGGGCGGCGCGCCTCTTCCGGCAGGAGACGCTTCCACCCCAGCTAGGAGAGGCGGGGGAGCGGAGCGAAGCAACACACCGACCACGTTTCAAGGGCGTGAGGCCCCGCCAGGAGGGGAATCACGTCTCGCGAGCGGAGGGAGAGCGCGGGAACCCACGGCGCGTTAAAACAACAACGGTACAAGGGCGGCGGGCCTCTCCCGGCAGGAGACGCTTCCACCCTAGCCGAGGGAGGCGGGGGAGCGGAGCGGAGCAAAAAACCGACCACGTATCAAGGGCGTGAGGCCCCGCCAGAAGGGGAATCACGTCTCGCGAGCGGAGGGAGAGTGTGGGACCCCACGGCGCGTTAACACAACCGAGGTACAAGGGCGGCGCGCCTCTCCCGGCAGGAGAAGCTTCCACCCTAGCCGGGGGAGGCGGGGGAGCGGAGCGGAGCAGCACACCGACCACGTGTCAAGGGCGTGAGGCCCCGCCAGTAGGGGAATCACGTCTCGCGAGCGGAGGAAGATCGCGGGACCACACGGCGCGTTAAAACAACCACGGTACAAGGGCGGCGCGCCTCTCCCGGCAGGAGACGCTTCCACCCCAGCCGGGGGAGGCGGGGGAGCGGAGCGGAGCAACAAACCGATCACGTATCAAGAGCGTGAGGCCCCTCCAGAAGGGGAATCACGTCGCGCGAGCAAAGGGAGAGCGTGGGACCCCACGGCGCGTTAACACAACCGAGGTACAAGGGCGGCGCGCCTCTCCCGGCAGGAGACGCTTCCACCCCAGCCGGGGGAGGAGGGGGAGCTTAGTGGAGCAACAAACCGACCACGTATCAAGGGCGTGAGGCCCCGCCAGAAGGGGAATCACGTCTCGCGAGCGGAGGGAGAGCGCAGGACCCCACGGAGCAAAAACACAACCACGGAACAAGGGCGGCGCGCCTCTCCCGGCAGGAGACGCTTCCATCCCAGCCGGGGGAGGCGGGGGATCGGAGCGGAGCAGCACACCGACCACGTGTCAAGGGCGTGAGGCCCCGCCAGGAGGGGAATCACGTCTCGCGAGCGAAGGGAGAGCGCGGGACCCCACGGCGCGTTAAAACAACCACGGTACAAGGGCGGCGCGCCTCTCCCGGCAGGAGACGCTTCCACCCCAGCAGGGGGAGGCAGGGGAGCGGAGCGGAGCAACAAACCGACCACGTATCAAGGGCGTGAGGCCCCGCCAGAAGGGGAATCACGTCTCGCGAGCGAAGGGAGAGCGCAGGACCCCACGGAGCGTTAACACAACCATGATACAAGGGCGGCGCGCCTCTCCCGGCAGGAGACGCTTCCACCCCAGCTGGGAGAGGCGGGGGAGCGGAGCGGAGCAACAAACCGACCACGTGTCAAGGGCGTGAGGCCCCGCCAGGAGGGGAATCACGTCTCGCGAGCGGAGGGAGAGCGCGGGACCCCACGGCGCGTTAAAAAAACCACGGTACAAGAGCGGCGCGCCTCTCCCGGCAGGACAAGCTTCCACCCCAGCTGGGGGAGGCGGGGGAGCGGAGCGGAGCAACAAACCGACCACGTATCAAGGGCGTGAGGCCCCGCCAGAAGGGGAATCACGTCTCGCGAGCGGAGGGAGAGCGCAGGACCCCACGGAGCGTTAACACAACCATGATACAAGGGAAGCGCGCCTCTCCCGGCAGGAGACGCTTCCACCCCAGCTGGGAGAGGCGGGGGAGCGGAGCGGAGCAACAAACCGACCACGTGTCAAGGGCGTGAGGCCCCGCCAGGAGGGGAATCACGTCTCGCGAGCGGAGGGATAGCGCGGGACCCCACGGCGCGTTAAAAAAACCACGGTACAAGGGCGGCGCGCCTCTCCCGGCAGGACAAGCTTCCACCCCAGCCGGGGGAGGCGGGGGAGCGGAGCGGAGCAACAAACCGACCACGTATCAAGGGCGTGAGGCCCCGCCAGAAGGAAAATCACGTCTCGCGAGAGGAGGGAGAGTGCGGGACCCCACGGCGCGTTAACACAACCGAGGTACAAGGGCGGCGCGCCTCTCCCGGCAGGAGACTCTTCCACCCCAGCCGGGGGAGGCAGGGGAGCGGAGCGGAGCAACAAACTGACCACGTATCAAGGGCGTGAGTCCCCGCCAGAAGGGCAATCACGTCTCGCGAGCGGAGGGAGAGCGTGGGACCCCACTGCGCGTTAACACAACCGAGGTACAAGGGCGGCGCGCCTCTCCCGGCAGGAGACACTTCCACCCCAGTCGGGGGAGGCGGGGGAGCGGAGCGGAGCAACAAACCGACCACGTATCAAGGGCGTGAGGCCCTGCCAGAAGGGGAATCACGTCTCGCGAGCGGAGGGAGAGCGCAGGACCCCACGGAGCGTTAACACAACCACGGTACAAGAGCGGCGCGCCTCTCCCGGCAGGAGACGCTTCCACCCCAGTCGAGGGAGGCGGGGGAGCGGAGCGGAGCAACAAACCGACCACGTATCAAGGGCGTAAGGCCCCGCCAGAAGGGGAATCACTTCTCGCGAGCGGAGGGAGAGCACAGGACCCCACGGAGCGTTAACACAACCACGGTACAAGGGCGGCGCGCCTCTCCCGGCAGGAGACGCTTCCACCCCAGCCGCGGGAGGCGGGGGAGCAGAGCGGAGCAGCACACCAACCACGTGTCAAGGGCGTGAGGCCCCGCCAGGAGGGGAATCACG
>NC_087186.1:375227-377727 GCF_035594125.1 Scylla paramamosain
CACACACACACACACACACACACTGAGCCTCACCAATCTCAATAATGAAAGACAGGGCAACACACACACACACACACACACACACACACACACACACACACACAGAAACACACACACAGACACACACACACACACACACACACACACACACACACACACACACACACACACACACACACACACACACACACACACACACACACACACACACACACACACACACACACACACACACACACACACACACAGAGTTTCATGAATCCAACAATGAAAGACAGGGCAACACACACACACAGACACACACACACACACACACACACACACACACACACACACACACACACACACACACACAGAGACTCACCAATCTCATTAATGAAAGACAGGGCAACACACAAACACACACACACACACACAAACACACACACAAAGAGCCTCACCAATCTCAACAATGAAAGCCAGGGTAACACACACACACACACACACACACACACACACACACACACACAAACACACACACACACACACACACACACACACACACACACACACACACACACAGGCAGGAGGAGGCAGTAGACACCTGCCGAAACGATAATTACTCCCAGTGAGGTCTAAAGCACTGTTTAGGGGGTGCTGTGAACTTATCATTAAACCCAGCTGTGACCTCACTGAACGTTTCCCTTTGTGTCTCACAACACAAGGGGGTAGTCACAGCCTGCCCTCTAAAGACAACTCTCTTCCTCCACACAAAACTACAAGCACCTAATAACACACACACCCTTCACTCCAAAAATTTTAAAATCATGGCGACTCCTACACCAGCCTCGGAGTCCCCATCTGGGGAGGGGACCATAAATGTCCCCAGGTCGGACTGCCTTTCCGTCGACGACCCTAAGTGTCTTGGCACCCCCTTCAACTTTTTCTTCATTAACTTCTGCAACATTCGCGGTCTAAGATCTAATTTTCAATCTGTAGAACACCACCTCTCCTCTTCTAAACCTCATCTTCTTTTCCTCACTGAAACTCAGGTGTCTGAGGCAACTGACAGTAGCCCCTTTTCTGTTCCCTCCTACTTTCTCTATCCTCATTTTCGATCCAAAGCTGGATGCTGCGTTTATATGCGCAATGACTTAACCTGCTCTCGTGCCCACGCTCTTGAATCTTCCGAGTTTTCCACCATCTGGCTACGACTACAGAGTCATTCTCATACTAAATTTATCTGTGCTGTATACCTCTCTCCTAACTCCTCTGACTATAAGAAATTCTTTGACTACTTAACTTCCAAAGTGGAGCACATTCTGACCCTCTTCCCTTTTGCAGAGATCTCCATTCTTGGAGACTTCAATGTTCACCACCAGCTTTGGCTTTCCTCTCCCTTCACTGACCATCCTGGTGAACTAGCCTACAACTTTGCTATCCTCCATGACCTAGAGCAATTGGTGCAACACCCTACTCGTATTCCTGACCGTCTTGGAGATACGCCCAACATTCTTGACCTTTTCCTGACCTCTAATCCTTCTGCTTATGCTGTCACCCTTTCTTCTCCGTTGGGCTCCTCCGATCACAATCTCATATCTTTATCTTGTCCTATCACTCCAATCCCTCCTCAGGATCCCCCTAAGCGAAGGTGCCTCTGGCGTTTTGCCTCTGCTAGTTGGGGGGACCTGAGGCGGTATTTTGCTGATTTTCCTTGGAATGACTACTGCTTCCGTGTCAGAGACCCGTCTTTGTGTGCTGAGCGCATAACAGAGGTGATAGTGTCTGGCATGGAGGCGTACATTCCTCACTCTTTTTCTCGTCCTAAACCTTCTAAACCTTGGTTTAACACAGCTTGTTCTCGTGCTATATATGATAGAGAGGTGGCCCACAAAAGGTACTTAAGCCTTCCTTCACCAGAATCTCATGCACTTTATATTTCTGCCCGGAACCATGCCAAGTCTGTTCTCCAACTAGCCAAAAACTCCTTCATTAACAGAAAATGTCAAAACCTTTCAAGATCTAACTCCCCTCGTGATTTCTGGCATCTAGCCAAAAATATCTCCAATAACTTTGCTTCTTCTTCTTTCCCTCCTCTACTTCAACCAGATGGCACCACTGCTATCACATCTATTTCTAAAGCTGAACTCTTTGCTCAAACCTTTGCTAAAAACTCTACCTTGGACGATTCTGGGCTTGTTCCTCCCTCTCCTCCACCCTCTGACTACTTCATGCCTCGTATTAAAATTCTTCGTAATGATGTTTTCCATGCCCTCGCTGGCCTAAACCCTCAGAAGGCTTATGGACCTGATGGGGTCCCTCCTATTGTTCTCCGAAACTGTGCCTCCGTGCTTGCACCTTGCCTAGTCAAACTCTTTCAGCTCTGTCTGTCAACATCTACCTTTCCTTCTTGCTGGAAGTTTGCCTACATTCAACCTGTTCCTAAAAAGGGTGACCGCTCTAATCCCTCAAACTACCGTCCTATTGCTTTAATTTCCTGCTTATCTAAAGTTTTTGAATC
>NC_087186.1:485227-497727 GCF_035594125.1 Scylla paramamosain
CGGGAGAGTTGCGCCGCCCTTGTACCGTGGTTGTGTTAACGCTCCGTGGGGTCCTGCGCTCTCCCTCCGCTCGCGGGACGTGATTTCCCTTCTGGCGGGGCCTCACGCTCTTGATACGTGGTTGGTTTGTTGCTCAGCTCCTCTCCCCTGCCTCCCCCTGCTGGGGTGGAACCGTCTCCTGCCGGGAGAAGCGCGCCGCCCTTGTACCGTGGTTATTTTAACGCGCCGTGGGGTCCCGCGCTTTCCCTCCGCTCGCGGGACGTGATTCCCCTCCTGGCGGGGCCTCACGCCCTTGATACATGGTCGGTTTGTTGCTCCGCTCCGCTCCCCCGCCTCCCCATGCTGGGGTGGAAGCGTCTCCTGCCGGGAGAGGCGCGCCGCCCTTGTACCGTGGTTATTTTAACGCGCCGTGGGGTCCCGCGCTCTCCCTCCGCTCGCGGGACGTGATTCCCCTCCTGGCGGGGCCTCATGCCTTTGATACGTGGTCGGTTTGTTGCTCCGCTCCGCTCCCCCGCCTCCCCCGGTTGGGGTGGAAGCGTCTCCTGCCGGGAGAGGCGCGACGCCCTTGTACCTCGGTTGTGTTAACGCGCCGTGGGGTACCTCGCTCTCCCTCCGCTCGCGAGACGTGATTCCCCTTCTGGCGGGGCCTCACGCCCTTGATACGTGGTCGGTTTGTTGCTCCGCTTCGCTTCCCTGCGTCCCCCTGCTGGGGTGGAAGCGTCTCCTGCCGGGAGAGGCGCGCCGCCCTTGTACCGTGGTTGTTTTAATGCGCCGTGGGGTCCCGCGCTCTCCCTCCGCTTGCGAGACATGATTCCCCTCCTGGCGGGGCCTCACGCCCTTGACACGTGGTCGGTGTGGTGCTCCGCTCCGCTCCCCCGCCTCTCCCAGCTGGGGTGGAAGCGTCTCCTGCCGGGAGAGGCGCGCCGCCCTTGTACCGTGGTTGTTTTAACGCGCCGTGGGGTCCCGCGCTCTCCCTCCGCTCGCAAGACGTGATTCCCCTCCTGGCGGGGCCTCACGCCCTTGACACGTGGTCGGCGTGCTTCTCCGCTCCGCTCCCCTGTTTCCCCCGGCTGGAGTGGAAGCGTCTCCTGCCGGGAGAGGCGCGCCGCCCTTGTACCTTGGTTGTGTTAACGCTCCGTGGGGTCCTGCGCTCTCCCTCCGCTCGCGAGACGTGATTCCTCTTCTGGCGGGGCCTCACGCCCTTGATACGTGGTCGGTTTGTTGCTCCGCTCCGCTCCCCAGCCTCCCCCGGCTGGGGTGGAAGCGTCTCCTGCCGTGAGAGGCGCGCCGCCCTTTTACCTCGGTTGTGTTAACGCGCCGTGGGGTCCCACGCTCTCCCTCCGCTCGCGAGACGTGATTTCCCTTCTGGCGGGGCCTCACGCCCTTGATACGTGGTCGGTTTGTTGCTCCGCTCCGCTCCCCCGCCTCCCCCGGCTGGGGTGGAAGCGTCTCCTACCGGGAGAGGCGCGCCGTCCTTGTACCGTGGTTGCTTTAACGCGCCGTGGGGTCCCGCGCTCTCCCTCCGCTCGCAAGACGTGATTCTTCTCCTGGCGGGGCCTCACGCCCTTGACACGTGGTCGGTGTGTTGCTCCGCTCCGCTCCCCCGCCTCTCCCAGCTGGGGTGGAAGCGTCTCCTGCCGGGAGAGGCGCCCCGCCCTTGTATCGTGGTTGTGTTAACGCTCCGTGGGGTCCTGCGCTCTCCCTCCGCTCGCGAGACGTGATTCCCATTCTGGTGGGGCCTCACGCCCTTGATACCTGGTCGGTTTGTTGCTCCGCTCCGCTCCCCTTCCTCCTCCTGCTAGGGTGGAAGCGTCTCCTGCCGGGAGAGGCGCGCCGCTCTTGTACCGTGGTTGTTTTAACGAGCCGTGGGGTCCCGCGTTCTCCCTCCGCTCGCGAGACGTGATTCCCCTCCTGGCGGGGCCTCACGACCTTGACACGTGGTCGGTGTGCTGCTCCGCTCCGCTCCCCCGCCTCCCCCGGCTGGGGTGGAAGCGTCTCCTGCCGGGAGAGTCGACCCGCCCTTGTACCGTGGTTGTGCTAACGCTCCGTGGGGTCCTGCGCTCTCCCTCCGCTCGCGAGACGTGATTCCCCTTCTGGCGGGGCCTCACGCCCTTGATACGTGGTCGGTTTGTTGCTCCGCTACTCTACCTCGCCTCCCCCGGCTGGGGTGGAAGCGTCTCCTTCCGGGAGAGGCGCGCCGCCCTTGTACCTCGGTTGTGTTAACGCGCCGTGGGGTCCTACGCTGTCCCTCCGCTCGCGAGACGTGATTGCCCTTCTGGCGGGGCCTCACGCCCTTGATACCTGGTCGGTTTGTTGCTCCGCTCCGCTCCCCCGCCTCCCCCGGCTGGGGTGGAAGCGTCTCCTGCCGGAAGAGGCGCGCCGCCCTTGTACCGTGGTTGTTTTAACGCGCCGTGGGGTCCCGCGCTCTCCCTCCGCTCGCGAGACGTGATTCCCCTCCTGGCGGGGCCTCACGCCCTTGACACGTGATCGGTGTGTTGCCCAGCTCCGCTCCCCCGCCTCTCAAAGCTGGGGTGGAAGCGTCTCCTGCCGGAAGAAGCGCGCCGCTCTTGTATCGTGGTTGTGTTAACGCTCCGTGGGGTCCTGCGCTCTCCCTCCGCTCGCGAGACGTGATTCCCCTTCTGGCGGGGCCTCACGCCCTTGATACGTGGTCGGTTTGTTCCTCCGCTCCGCTCCCCTGCCTCCCCCTGCTAAGGGGGAAGCGTCTAATGCCGGGAGAGGCGCGCCGGCCTTATACCGTGGTTATTTTAACGCGCCGTAGGGTCCCGCGCTCTCCCTCCGCTCGCGAGACGTGATTCCCCTCCTGGCGGGGCCTCACGCCCTTGAAACGTGGTCGGTGTGCTGCTCCGCTTCGCTCCCCCGCCTCCCCTAGCTGGGGTGGAAGCGTCTCCTGCCGGGAGAGGCGCGCCGTCCTTGTACCGTGGTTGTGTTAACGCTCCGTGGGTCCTGCGCTCTCCCTCCGCTCGCGAGACGTGATTCCCCTTCTGGCGGGGCCTCACGCCCTTGATACGTGGTCGGTTTGTTGCTCCGCTCCGCTCCCCCGCCTCCCCCGGCTGGGGTGGAAGCGTCTCCTGCCGGGAGAGGCGCGCCGCCCTTGTACCTCGGTTGTGTTAACGCGCCGTGGGGTCCCACGCTCTCCCTCCGCTCGCGAGACGTGATTGCCCTTTTGGCGGGGCCTCACGCTCTTGATACGTGGTCAGTTTGTTGCTCCGCTCCGCTCCCCTTCCTCCCCCGGCTGGGGTGGAAGCGTCTCCTGCCGGGAGAGGCGCGCCTCCCTTGTACCTCGGTTGTGTTAACGCGCCTTGGGGTCCCGTGCTCTCCCTCTTCTCGCGAGACGTGATTCCCCTTCTGGCTGGGCCTCACGCCCTTGATACGTGGTCGGTTTGTTGCCCCGCTAAGCTCCCCCGCCTCCCCCGGCTGGGGTGGAAGCGTCTCCTGCCGGGAGAGGCGCGCTGCCCTTGTACCGTGGTTGTTTTAACGTGCCGTGTGGACCCGCGCTCTCCCTCCGCTCGCGAGACGTGATTCCCCTCCTGGCGGGGCCTCACGCCCTTGACACGTGGTCGGTGTGTTGCTCCGCTTCGCTCCCCCGCCTCTCCCAGCTGGGGTGGAAGCGTCTCCTGCCAGGAGAGGCACGCCGCCCTTGTATCGTGGTTGTGTTAACGCTCCGTGGGGTAGTACGCTCTCCCTCCGCTCGCGAGACGTGATTTCCCTTCTGGCGGGGCCTCACGCTTTTGATACGTGGTCGGTTTGTTGCTCCGCTCCGCTCCCCTGCCTCCCACTGCTGGGGTGGAAGCGTCTCCTACCGGGCGAGGCTCGCCGCCCTTGTATCGTGGTTGTTTTAACGCGACGTGGGGTCCCGCGCTCTCCCTCCGCTCGCGAGACGTGATTCCCCTCCTGGTGGGGCCTCACGCCCTTGACACGTGGTCGGTGTGCTGCTCCGCTCCGCTCCCCCTCCTCCCCCGGCTGGGGTGGAAGCGTCTCCTGCCGGGAGAGGCGCGCCGCCCTTGTACCGTGGTTGTGTTAACGCTCCGTGGGGTCCTGCGCTCTCCCTCCGCTCGCGAGACGTGATTCCCCTTCTGGCGGGGCCTCACGCCCTTGATACGTGGTCGGTTTGTTGCTCCGCTCCGCTCCCCCTCCTCCCCCGGCTGGGGTGGAAGCGTCTCTTGCCGGGAGAGTCGCGCCGCCCTTGTACCTCGGTTGTGTTAACGCGCCGTGGGGTCCCAGGCTCTCCCTCCGCTCGCAAGAAGTGATTTCCCTTCTGGTGGGGCCTCACGCCCTTGATACGTGGTCGGTTTGTTGCTCCGCTCCGCTCCCCAACCTCCCCCCGCTGGGGTGGAAGCGTCTCCTGCCGGGAGAGGCGCGCCGCCCTTGTACCGTGGTTGTTTTAACGCGCCGTGGGATCCCGCGCTCTCCCTCCGCTCGCGAGACGTGATTCCCCTACTGGCGGGGCCTCACGCCGTTGACACGTGGTCGGTGTGCTGCTCCGCTGCTCCCCCGCCTCCCCCGGCTGGGGTGGAAGCGTCTCCTGCCGGGAGAGGCGCGTCGCCCTTGTACCGTGGTTGTGTTAACGCTCCGTGGGGTCCTGCGCTCTCCCTCCGCTCGCGAGACGTGATTCCCCTTCTGGCGGGGCCTCACGCCCTTGATACGTGGTCGGTTTGTTGCTCCGCTCCGCTCCCCCGCCTCCCTCGGCTGGGGTAAAAGCGTCTCCTTGCGGGAGAGGCGCGCCGCCATTGTACCGTGGTTGTTTTAACGCGCCGTGTGGTCCCGCGTTCTCCCTCTGCTCGCGAGACGTGATTTCCCTACTGGCGGGGCCTCACGCCCTTGACACGTGGTCGGTGTGTTGCTCTGCTCCGCTCCCCCGCCTCTCCCAGCTGGGGTGGAAGCGTCTCCTGCCGGGAGAGGCGCGCCGTTCTTGTACCGTGGTTGTGTTAACGCTCCGTGGGGTCCTTCGCTCTCCCTCCGCTCGCGAGAGGTGATTCCCCTTCTGGCGGGGCCTTACGTTCTTGACACATGGTCGGTGTGCTGCTCCGCTCCGCTCCTTCGCCTCCCCCGGCTGGGGTGGAAGCGTCTCCTGCCGGGAGAGGCGCTCCGCCCTTGTACCGTGGTTGTGTTAACGCTCCGTGGGGTCCTGCGCTCTCCCTCCGCTCGCGAGACGTGATTCCCCTTCTGGCGGGGCCTCACGCCCTTGATACGTGGTCGGTTTGTTGCTCCGCTCCGCTCCCCCTCCTCCCCCGGCTGGGGTGGAAGCGTCTCCTGCCGGGAGAGTCGCGCCGCCCTTGTACCTCGGTTGTGTTAACGCGCCGTGGGGTCCCGCGCTCTCCCTCCGCTCGCGAGACGTGATTCCCCTACTGGCGGGGCCTCACGCCGTTGACACGTGGTCGGTGTGCTGCTCCGCTGCTCCCCCGCCTCCCCCGGCTGGGGTGGAAGCGTCTCCTGCCGGGAGAGGCGCGCCGCCCTTGTACCGTGGTTGTGTTAACGCTCCGTGGGGTCCTGCGCTCTCCCTCCGCTCGCGAGACGTGATTCCCCTTCTGGCGGGGCCTCACGCCCTTGATACGTGGTCGGTTTGTTGCTCCGCTCAGCTCCCCCGCCTCCCTCGGCTGGGGTAAAAGCGTCTCCTGGCGGGAGAGGCGCGCCGCCATTGTACCGTGGTTGTTTTCACGCGCCGTGTGGTCCCGCGTTCTCCCTCTGCTCGCGAGACGTGATTTCCCTCCTGGCGGGGCCTCACGCCCTTGACACGTGATCGGTGTGTTGCTCTGCTCCGCTCCCCCGCCTCTCCCAGCTGGGGTGGAAGCGTCTCCTGCCGGGAGAGGCGCGCCGTTCTTGTACCGTGGTTGTGTTAACGCTCCGTGGGGTCCTTCGCTCTCCCTCCGCTCGCGAGAGGTGATTCCCCTTCTGGCGGGGCCTTACGTTCTTGACACGTGGTCGGTGTGCTGCTCCGCTCCGCTCCTTCGCCTCCCCCGGCTGGGGTGGAAGCGTCTCCTGCCGGGAGAGGCGCTCCACCCTTGTACCGTGGTTGTGTTAACGCTCCGTGGGGTCCTGCGCTCTCCCTCCGCTCGCGAGACGTGATTCCCCTTTTGGCGGGGCCTCACGCCCTTGATACGTGGCCGGTTTGTTGCTCCGCTCCGCTCCCCCGTCTCCCCCGGCTGGGGTGGAAGCGTCTCCTGCCGGGATAGGCGCGCCGCCCTTGTACCTCGGTTGTGTTAACGCGCCATGGGGTCCCAGGCTCTCCCTCCGCTCGCGAGACGTGATTCCCCTTCTGGCGGGGCCTCACGCCCTTGATACGTGGTCGGTTTGTTGCTCCGCTCCGCTCCCCCGCCTCCCCCGGCTGGGGTGGAAGCGTCTCCCAGACGCTTCCACCCCAGACGCCACCCCAGCGTCTCCCAGACGCCAGAAGGGGAATCACGTCTCGCGAGCGGAGGGAGAGCGCAGGACCCCACGGAGCGTTAACACAAATACGGTACAAGGGCGGCGCGCCTTTCCCGGCAGGAGACGCTCCCACCCCAGCCGGGGGAGACGGGGGAGCAAACGGAGCAGCGCACCAACGACGTGTCAAGGGCGTGAGGCCCCGCCAGGAGGGGAATCACGTGTCGCAAGCGGAGGGAGAGGGCGGGACCCCACGGCGCGTTAAAACAACCACGGTACAAGGGCGGCGCGCCTCTCCCGGCAGGAGACGCTTCCACCCCAGCAGGGGGAGGCAGGGGAGCGGAGCGGAGTAATAAACCGACCACG
Organism: Scylla paramamosain; assembly: GCF_035594125.1. Classification (NCBI taxonomy): domain Eukaryota; kingdom Metazoa; phylum Arthropoda; class Malacostraca; order Decapoda; family Portunidae; genus Scylla; species Scylla paramamosain. The sequence continues at coordinate 491,975 of NC_087186.1, forward strand.
TATCAAGGGCGTGAGGCCCGGCCAGAAGGGAAATCACGTCTCGCGAGCGGAGGGAGAGCGCAGGACCCCACAGAGCGTTAACACAACCACGGTACAAGGGCGGCGCGCTTCTCCTGGCAGGAGACGCTTCCACCCCAGCAGGGGGAGGCAGGGGAGCGGAGCGGAGCAATAAACCGACCACGTATCAAGGGCGTGAGGCCCCGCCAGAAGGGGAATCACGTCTCGCGAGCGGAGGGAGAGCCCACGACCCCACGGAGCGTTAACACAACCACGGTACAAGGGCGGCGCGCCTCTCCCGGCAGGAGACGCTTCCACCCCAGCCGGGGGAGGTGGGGGAGCGGAGCGGAGCAAAAAACCGACCACGTATCAAGGGCGTGAGGCCCCGCCAGAAGGGGAATCACGTCTCGCGAGCGGAGGGAGAGCGCAGGACCCCACGGAGCGTTAAAACAACAACGGTACAAGGGCGGCGCGCCTCTCCCGGCAGGATACGCTTCCACCCCAGCCGGGGGAGGCAGGGGAGCGGAGCAGAGCAACAAACCGACCACGTATCAAGGGCGTGAGGCCCCGCCAGAAGGGGAATCACGTCTCGCGAGCGGAGGGAGAGCGCAGGATCCCCACGGAGCGTTAACACAACCACGATACAAGGGCGGCGCTCCTCTCCCGGCAGGAGACGCTTCTACCCCTGCTGGGAGAAGCGGGGGAGCGGAGCGGAGCGACACACCGACCACGTGTCAAGGGTGTGAGGCCCCGCCTGGAGGAGAATCACGTCTCGCGAGCGGAGGGAGAGCGCGGGACCCCACGGTTCGTTAAAACAACCACGGTACAAGGGCGGCGCGCCTCTCCCGGCAGGAGACGCTTCCACCCCAGCCGGGGGAGGCGGGGGAGCGGAGCGGAGCAACAAACCGACCACGTATCAAGGTCGTGAGGCCCCGCCAGAAGGGGAATCACGTCTCGCGAGAGGAGGGAGAGCGTGGGACCCCACGGCGCGTTAAAACAACCGAGGTACAAGGGCGGCGCGCCTCTCCTGGCAGGAGACGCTTCCACCCCAGCCGGGGGAGGCAGGGGAGCGGAGCGGAGGAACAAACTGACCACGTATCAAGGGCGTGAGGCCCCGCCAGAAAGGCAATCACGTCTCGCGAGCGGAGGGAGAGCGTGGGACCCCACGGCGCGTTAACACAACCGAGGTACAAGGGCGGCGCGCCTCTCCCGGCAGGAGACGCTTCCACTCCAGCCGGGGGAGGCTGGGGAGCGGAGCGGAGCAACAAACCGACCACTTATGAAGGGCGTGAGGCCCCGTCAAAAGGAGAATCACGTCTCGCGAGCGGAATGAGAGCGTGGGACCCCACGGCGCGTTAACACAACCGAGGTACAAGGGCGACGCGCCTCTCCCGGCAGGAGACGCTTCCACCCCAGCCGGGGGAGGCGGGGGAGCGGAGCGGAGCAACAAACCGACCACGTATCAAGGGCGTGAGGCCCCGCCAGAAGGGCAATCACGTCTCGCGAGCGGAGGGAGAGCGCAGGACCCCACGGAGCGTTAACACAACCACGATACAAGGGCGGCGCGCCTCTCCCGGCAGGAGACGCTTCCACCCCAGCCGGGGGAGGCGGGGGAGCGGAGCGGAGCAACAAACCGACCACGTATCAAGGGCGTGAGGTTCCGCCAGAAGGGGAATCACGTCTCGCGAGCGGATTGAGAGCGCAGGACCCCACTGAGCGTTAAAACAACAACCGTATAAGGGCGGCGTGCCTCTCCCGGCAGGAGACGCTTCCACCCCAGCCGGGGGAGGCGGGGGAGCGGAGCGGAGCAGCACACCGACCACGTGTCAAGGGGGTGAGGCCCCGCCAGTAGGGGAATCAAGTCTTGTGAGCGGAGGGAGAGCGAGGGACCCCACGGCGCGTTAAAACAACCACGTTACAAGGGCGGCGCGCCTCTCCCGGCAGGAGACACTTCCACCCCAGCAGGGGGAGGCAGGGGACCGGAGCGGAGCAACAAACCGACCACGTGTCAAGGGCGTGAGGCCCCGCCAGAAGGGGAATCACGTCTCGCGAGCGGAGGGAGAGCGCAGGACCCCACGGAGCGTTAACACAACCACGGTACAAGGGCGGCGCGCCTCTCCCGGCAGGAGATGCTTCCACCCCAGCTGGGAGAGGCGGGGGAGCGGAGCGGAGCGACACACCGACCACGTGTCAAGGGCGTGAGGCCCCGCCAGGAGGGGAATGACGTCTCGCGAGCGGAGGGAGAGCGCGGGACCCCACGGCGCGTTAACACAACCGAGGTACAAGGGCGGCGCGCCTCTCCCGGCAGGAGACGCTTCCACCCCAGCCGGGGGAGGCGGGGGAGCGGAGCGGAGCAACAAACCGACCACGTATCAAGGGCGTGAGGCCCCGCCAGAAGGGAAATCACGTCTCGCGAGCGGAAGGAGAGCGTGGGACCCCACGGCGCGTTAACACAACCGAAGTACAAGGGCGGCGCGCCACTCCCGGCAGGAGACGCTTCCACCCCAGCCGGGGGAGGCTGGGGAGCGGAGCGGAGCAACAAACCGACCACGTATCAAGGGCGTGAGGCTCCGCCAGAAGAGGAATCATGTCTCGCAAGCGGAGGGAGAGCGTGGGACCCCACGGCGCGTTAACACAACCGAGGTACAAGGGCGGCGCGCCTCTCCCGGCAGGAGACGCTTCCACCCCAGCCGGGGGAGGCAGGGGAGCAAAGCGGAGCAACAAACTGACCACGTATCAAGGGCGTGAGGCCCCGTTAGAAGGGGAATCACGTCTCGCGAGCGGAGGGAGAGCGCAGGACCCCACTGCGCGTTAAAACAACCGAGGTACAAGGGCGGCGCGCCTCTCCTGGCAGGAGACGCTTCCACCCCAGCCGGGGGAGGCGGGGGAGCGGAGCGGAGCAACAAACCGACCACTTATCAAGGGCGTGAGGCCCCGCCAGAAGGGGAATCACGTCTCGCGAGCGGAGGGAGAGCGTGGGACCCCACGGCGCGTTAACACAACCGAGGTACAAGGGCGGGGCGCCTCTCCCGGCAGGAGACGCTTCCACCCCAGCCGGGGGAGGCGGGGGAGCGGAGCGGAGCAACAAACCAACCACGTATCAAGGGCGTGAGGCCCCGCCAGAAGGGGAATCACGTCTCGCGAGCGGAGGGAGAGCGCAGGACCTCACTGAGCGTTAAAACAACAACGGTACAAGGGCGGCGTGCCTCTCCCGGCAGGAGACGCTTCCACCCCAGCCGGGGGAGGCGGGGGAGCGGAGCGGAGCAGCACACCGACCATGTGTCAAGGGCGTGAGGCCCCGCCAGGAGAAGAATCAAGTCTTGTGAGCGGAGGGAGAGCGAGGGACCCCACGGCGCGTTAAAACAACCACGGTACAAGGCCGGCGCGCCTCTCCCTTCAGGAGACACTTCCACCCCAGCCGGGAGAGGCGGGGGAGCGGAGCGGAGCAACAAACCGACCACGTATCAAGGGCGTGAGGCCCCGCCAGAAGGGGAATCACGTCTCGCGAGCGGAGGGAGAGCGCAGGACCCCACGGAGCGTTAACACAACCACGGTACAAGGGCGGCGCGCCTCTCCCGGCAGGAGACGCTTCCACCCCATCCGGGGGAGGCGGAGGAGCGGAGCGGAGCAGCACACCGACCACGTGTCAAGGGCGTGAGGCCTCGCCAGGAGGGGAATCACGTCTCGCGAGCGGAGGGAGAGCGCGGGACCCCACAGCGCGTTAAAACAACCACGGTACAAGGGCGGCGCGCCTCTCCCGGCAGGAGACGCTTCCACCCCAGCAGGGGGAGGCAGGGGAGCGGAGCAGAGGAACAAACCGACCACGTATCAAGGGCGTGAGGCCCCGCCAGAAGGGGAATCACGTCTCGCGAGCGGAGGGAGAGCGTGGGACCCCACGGCGCGTTAACACAACCGAGGTACAAGGGCGGTGCGCCTCTCCCGGCAAGAGACGCTTCCACCCCAGCCGGGGGAGGCGGGGGATCGGAGCGGAGCAACAAACCGACCACGTGTCAAGGGCGTGAGGCCCCACCAGGAGGGGAATCATGTCTCGCGAGCGGAAGGAGAGCGTTGGACCCCACGGCGCGTTAAAACAACCACGGTACAAGGGCGGCTCGCCTCTCCCGGCAGGAGACGCTTCCACCCCAGCAGGGGGAGGCAGGGGAGCGGAGCGGAGACACCAACCGACCACGTATCAAGGGCGTGAGGCCCCGCCAGAAGGGGAATCACGTCTCGCGAGCGGAGGGAGAGCACAGGACCCCACGGAGCGTTAGCACAACCATGGTACAAGGGCGGCGCGCCTCTCCCTGCAGGAGACGCTTCCACCCCTGCTGGGGGAGGCGGGGGAGCGGAGCGGAGCAGCACACCGACCACGTGTCAAGGGCGTGAGGCCCCGCCAGGAGGGAAATCACGTCTCGCGAGCGGAGGGAGAGCGCGGGACCCCACGGCGCGTTAAAACAACCACGGTACAAGAGCGGCGCGCCACTCCCGGCAGGAGACGCTTCCACCCCAGCAGGAGGAGGCAGGGGAGCGGAGCGGAGCAACAAACCGAACATGTATCAAGGGCGTGAGGCCCCGCCAGAAGGGGAATCACGTCTCGCGAGCGAAGGGAGAGCGCAGGACCCCACGGAGCGTTAACACAACCACGATACAAGGGCGGCGCGCCTCTCCCGGCAGGAGACGCTTCCACCCCAGCTGGGAGAGGCGGGGGAGCGGAGCGGAGCAACACACCGACCACGTGTCAAGGGCGTGAGGTCCCGCCAGGAGGGGAATCACGTCTTGCGAGCGGAGGGAGAGCGCGGGACCCCGCGGCGCGTTAAAACAACCACGGTACAAGGGCGGCGTGCCTCTCCCGGCAGGAGACGCTTCCACCCCAGCCGGGGGAGGCGGGGGAGCGGAGCGGAGCAACAAACCGACCACGTATCAAGGGCGTGAGGCCCCGCCAAAAGGGAAATCAAGTCTCGAGAGCGGAGGGAGAGCGTGGGACCCCACGGCGCGTTAACACAACCGAGGTACAAAAGCGGCGCGCCTCTCCCGGCAGGAGACGCTTCCACCTCAGCCGGGGGAGGCTGGGGAGCGGAGCGGAGCAACAAACCGACCACGTATCAAGGGCGTGAGGCCCCGCCAGAAGAGGAATCATGTCTCGCGAGCGGAGGGAGAGAGCAGGACCCCACGGAGCGTTAACACAACCACGGTACAATGGCAGCGCGCCTCTCTCGGCAGGAGACGCTTCCACCCCAGCCGGGGGAGGCGGGGGAGCGGAGCGGAGCAACAAACCGACCACGTATCAAGGGCGTGAGGCCCCGCCAGGAGGGGAATCATGTCTCGCGAGCGGAAGGAGAGCGTTGGACCCCACGGCGCGTTAAAACAACCACGGTACAAGGGCGGCTCGCCTCTCCCGGCAGGAGACGCTTCCACCCCAGCAGGGGGAGGCAGGGGAGCGGAGCGGAGACACCAACCGACCACGTATCAAGGGCGTGAGGCCCCGCCAGAAGGGGAATCACGTCTCGCGAGCGGAGGGAGAGCACAGGACCCCACGGAGCGTTAGCACAACCATGGTACAAGGGCGGCGCGCCTCTCCCTGCAGGAGACGCTTCCACCCCTGCTGGGGGAGGCGGGGGAGCGGAGCGGAGCAGCACACCGACCACGTGTCAAGGGCGTGAGGCCCCGCCAGGAGGGAAATCACGTCTCGCGAGCGGAGGGAGAGCGCGGGACCCCACGGCGCGTTAAAACAACCACGGTACAAGAGCGGCGCGCCA
>NC_087186.1:505227-507727 GCF_035594125.1 Scylla paramamosain
TGGAATGCTCAGTTTTTCTAGATCGACCACAGTGCATCAGTAGTATTAAGATTATGTCATGGAATGTAAATGGTGTGTGTACAAAGCTTGAAAAAGGTAACGTGCACCAGTTGTTATGTGGTTATGATATCATAGCTATTAATGAAGTGAAAACCCAGCTTCCAGTAAATCTAAGTGGTTATAAGTTGTACAGAAGTGATGTAGTTGGCTCTGCTGCTCGTGGAGGCACAGTGGTGTTAGTTAAGAATTGGTTGTCAGAGTCAGTGTTTGGTGTCGACACGAGTAAAGGCGACCAAGTGTGGATGCAGATGCGTAATATTCCTGGTGTATTATTTGGGTTTTGTTATATTCCACCTTCTGATTCACAATATTATTCTTTGAGTGCCTTTTCTTACATAAAAGAGAAATTGTCAGAATTTATGCCTAAAGGACATATCATTATTGGTGACATGAACGCAAGATTTGGCAAAAATGTCAAGGACTTACTGGCGCCACTTAATGTGTCAAATAGCGATGAATTGTCATATCCTTTTGTTGCTGATGATATAAATGTACCGAATGACAATGCCCAGCTTCTCTCAGCAATATGTGTTGAAAATTCTATGCTTGTTATGAACAATTTGAAAACTGAACAGAAACATTTTCTTGGAAATAAGACATTTCGGAGACGAGATGCGTGGATCTCAGAGGTTGACGTATGCATGGCATCGTGTACTATGATTAGGTACATAGATGATTTTTCTGTAGTACAACGCGTCGACCTGCCATCAGACCACGCCCCCATAACACTCACAGTCTCTGGCACTGGTATGGACCTGGACAATCTTATCGACAGAACACGCCAATTGGGAGACCACGCGGCTCTGTACAGTGTCAGTGTAAAAAAGAACTTGTTTAGAAGACCACTGAAATTCATGAATATTGATAAAGAAGTGTTCAGCAATGTTATTTCCCAAAAAGACCTAAACTTTTTCAATGGAAATGTAGAAATTTCAGAGGTAGAGAGTGGTATTACAAACGCCCTATATTCGTGTGTGCAACAGAGTGTCTGTAGGAATCAGAGAAGTGAACAGGTAGACATGCAGCTTGGTAGGTGGGAAAGGTTGCTGAGTGACAGAGACGACAGTAGAGTTTGGAAAGCTATAAATTGGAAGGGCGAGTATGCAAGTGAAAACAATGGAAATTCGTGTCCTAGCAGTGATGAGTTTAAAGCCTATTTCGAGACCATCTTAAACGCGGATACGGTTAATGATGATGATGTGGAAGTAACTACTGACGTGACAATTCCTGTCTTAGACGAACAAATCTCTGTCGCGGAGGTACAGCAACAGATAAAGAGAATGCATCCTGATAAGTCGTGTGGACCAGATGGGTTGCCACCGGGTGTGTTTAGCTTGTTGCCAGCTCAGTGGGTATTAGCTATAGTAACTCTGTTTAACAACGTTTTCTTGTTTGGTAGTTACCCATGTTCTTGGATTAAGGCAAAAGTATTCACTATTTTTAAGAAGGGTGACAGACACAACCCTCATAATTATCGTGGAATCAGCATCTTGAATTCACTGGCAAAATTGTTTGACATGGTATTGTGTGAGAGGTTGAGTCACTGGTTCAGACCACTGAGGGAACAAGCCGGGGCCCAGAGAGGTCGCGGCTGTATAGAACACATTGTTACGCTACGCTTGCTGGTTGATACTGCTAGACGTAAAAAAGAAAAATTATTTGTCATGTTCGTAGATTTTTCAAAAGCTTATGACTTAATACCAAGGAACAAATTGTTAACTGTGTTGAAAAGATTGGGTTGTGGGATGGTGATGCTGGGAGCGCTGACCGCCATGTACAGGGTGACACAAAGTGTGGTGGGCTCAGCATTGTTTACTGCTACGCTGGGGGTGCGTCAGGGCTCCCCCACCTCCTGCATCCTCTTCATAATCTACATCAATGAATTGGTTAAAATGATTAAAGAACAGTGTATGCCAGAGAGATTTTTAGACTGGTTACATGTCTTAGTTTTAATGGATGACACCGTGTTATTGTCAACAAGTCGAGCTAATTTAATAAAGAAGGTTGAAATATTGGACCAGTTCTGTAGAGATTACGGTATGTATGTAAACAACGCTAAAACTAGTTTCTTTGTTATTCATGGTGATGACGGCGATGCAGATGCAATTCATGTGAACAGTTTGGTGATTGAACACTGCCACAGTTACATTTACTTGGGATCACCATTCACCAGTGATGGGTCAGTGTCCTCAGCAGTTAAAGCACATTCAACAGCAAAGTTGTGTCATGTATTAAAATATGTTTCATTTGTTACAAAGAATAATGATTTGCCTTTTATTGTCAAACGTAGAGTTTTTGAGGCCGCTTTAATGTCTGCAATTCTATACGGATGTGAATCCTGGGTTAGTGCTGATTATAAGCCTGTCACCAAACTGTATAACTGGGCACTAAAACAAATGCTGGGGGTTAGAAAAACAACGCCTAACATAGTATGTTACGC
>NC_087186.1:530227-550227 GCF_035594125.1 Scylla paramamosain
TGTGTGTGTGTGTGTGTGTGTGTGTGTGTGTGTGTGGTGGTCAAAGAATTTCTTATAGTCAGATGAGTTAGGTGAGAGATATACATCACAGAAAAATTTAGTTTGAGAGTGACTCTGTAATCGTAGCCAGATGTTGGAAAACTCGGAAGATTCGAGAGCGTGCGCACGAGAGCAGATTAAGTCATTGCGCACATAAACGCAGCATCCAGCTTTGGATCGAAAATGAGGATAGGGAAAGTAGGAGGGAACAGATAAGTGGCTTTTGTCAGTTGCCTCAGACACCTGAGTTTCAGTGAGGAGAAGATGAGGTTCAGAAGAGGAGAGGTGATGTTCTACAGATTGAAAATTAGATCTTAGACTGCGAGGGTTGCAGAAGTTAATGAAGATAAAGTTGAGAGGGGGTGTCAAGTCACTTAGGGTCGCCGTCAGAAAGGCAGTCCGACCTGGGGATATTTGTGGTCCCCTCCCCAGATGGGAACTCCGAGGCTGGTGTAAGAGTCGCTATGATGATTTTGAAATTTTGAGTGAAGGGTGTTATTAGGTGCTTGTAGTTTTGTGTGGAGGAAGTGGGCAGGCTGTGACTGCCCCCTTGTGGTGTGAGACACAAAGGGAAACGTTCAGTTAGGTCACAGCTGGGTTTAATGATAAGTTCACAGCACCCCCTGAACAGTGCTTTAGACCTCACTGGGAGTAATTATCATTTCGGGAAGTGCCTACTGCCTCCTCCTATATAGGAGGTTGTAATAGTATATATTATAGATTGAATTGTATATATTTTCCTAACCTAACGTTGTGGTGCAGCAGCAGCTGCACCACTGCCACCACACTACTACTACTAGTAGTACTACTACTACTAATACTAGTAGTACTACTACTACTAGTATTACTACTACTACTACTAGTACTACTACTACTACTGCTACTATAAATACCACCATTACAATGCAATAAAAAAAATAACCGGAATTGACGCACAATTCAAGAACAAACAACATTTTCTATCACAATTAGACACAGCACACAACAACCACACCAAGCTGGCTACCATAATTCAAAACTACCACCATTTTAACACACCTACGACAATTATCAAGACAACAACCATTCCTACCACATTTAATCACACAAACTATAACGCTTAACCTAACCACAACTACAGCAATTCAAAACTACCACCATTCTAACACACCTACCACAATTATCAAGACAACAACCATTGTTGCCACATTTAACCACACAAACTACCACGTCTAATCTAACCACTACCACCACAATTCAAAACTACCATTATTTTAACACACCTACCACAATTATCAAGACAACAACCATTCCTACCACATTTAATCACAGAAACTACCACACCTATTCTAACCACAACTAACCACATTTCAACCATAATTGACAGGTCGCTTGTCGCATGCTTGGTTACCATGGTGACGCGATCTCTACCACCACCACCACCACCACCACAACCACTGGCTCCACGTGGCTGGCCAGTCTGCATTGTGGTTGCGTGTAGGCGAGTCTGTCTGAATGCATGATGGCGGAGATTGTGGTAGAGAATTGTGGTAGAAACAAGCAAGTGCGTCTCTCTTGCTCTAAGAACAAGTGTGTGTGTGTGTGTGAGAGAGAGAGAGAGAGAGAGAGAGAGAGAGAGAGAGAGAGAGAGAGAGAGAGAGAGAGAGAGAGAGAGAGAGAGAGAGAGAGAGAGAGAGAGTTGTTGTGGTTGTGGTTGTTATTATTATTATTATTATTATTATTATTATTATTATTATTATTATTATTATTATTATTATTATTATTATTATTACTGCTTTTCTTCCCCTTCTTCACTTTTTCCTCCTCCTCTTCTTACTATCACTACTACTACTACTACTAGTACTATCACTACCAGAAGTACCACCATTCCAGATTAGGCGAGGTCACCAGACGCCGGCAGGCCGCGCTGCCAACGCAGTGCTGGCGCGCAGGCACACAGAAGCTAACCAGTTATATACAAAACAACTTTGCTAAAATAATATGCGGGTATGAACATAAGAAAGGCGAGCACCCGTGGTTGGCAACACAGATGCTTAGGGAAAGAGAGAGAGAGAGAGAGAGAGAGAGAGAGAGAGAGAGAGAGAGAGAGAGAGAGAGAGAGAGAGAGAGAGTCAGGTCAGAGGTCGCAGGGTGAGGACGTGTCCGCAGGTCGCTCCTTAACTGAGCTTGCACGTTGTCCCATCTCCTCTACAGTCAGCGTGCTCCGGTACCCTCCACATACCAGCGCACCAATACGACGATTAAAGTGACGGATAATAGTGTATAGTGCAGTGACGAAGATTCAGTGCTGTAACAGTGAATAGTGTTGTGAGGCCGCAAGGGTTATTGCGACGATACTCCCCAACAACGTGGTCTCATCGCATCTGCAGTCGGCGCCCCTCCACCTGCCAGCACACCAACACGTGACGTATAAGTGTACAGTGCAGTGAAGGAGATACAGTGTTGTGACAGTGTACAGTGCTGTGAGGATATAGGGGTTACTGTGACGAGTCCTGTCTCCGTACCCCTCCCACTACTGTGCCCTCCCTACACAAAGGAAGGAAATCCCCTGGGAAATTAACCCCAAGCTGCACCCACACTCCCTCCTTTCGAAGCAATTAACTCCGGCGCAGAGACCCTGGACTGACCTGACTGACCTGACCGCACCCAACCCATCCCTAGCATCTACCACTGCAGCTGTCATCACTACTATCACCTGCTGAAACTGCACAGAAATGGCGGATCACAGGCCCATCAAGAGGCGAGACCTTCCCGGGTATTGCCCTCAGAAGTGGTGTGCTGTCTGTGGGAAGGCTGCAGTCAAGAATGCACCTTATGTTAGATGCGAAGGCAGAAATGACTGCCCCAATGTCTGCCACTCATCCTGCCTCGGAGACCATGATGTCTACACATGTGAAGACACACAGGAACTACGGAGGTTATGCAGCATTGAAGACGCTGTAGTTTACCTCCCTCTAGATCCTAACGAAAATGCTCCCACCACGCTTGCCGCCCCCAACGAAAGCGACGATGGTGGCGATGCAGATGCAGATGTAGACGTAGATGTGGACGAGCGGCAGCACTACAGGGAGATGGATAAGGAAGATCTCATCTCTTACACTCTACGCCTACAGAAGGATGTAACCAACAAAAATAAAATAATTCGGTCCCTCACGCTACAAAGGGACTGGATTCTCGAAAAACAGACACACGTGGCAGAACTACATGAGCTCATGGAGGTCCTCACGGAGTGCAAGAAAGCAGACGCAAGAGTTTCCAGCAGTTCTATTGCGACTACTGCTACTCCCTCCTCTATCCTGAGGACCTGGGAGAAGGCGTGTGCCTCCTCGGACCACTGGAGGCAGTGGTGGCAATCTGGAAGGCCTAAGCCTCTCATAAGAGTAGCGGACGCCCTCACCACAGCGGCCGCACCCCCCACCACCGCCACCACCACCACAGCCTCAGGTAGCACCAACACCACCATTACCACCAATAACAATAGCAGCAGCAACAGTAACAAAAACACCATCAACAACAACAACAGTAACAGTAACGATAACAACAGCAACAACAGCAGTAGTAGTAGTAGCAACAGCAGCAACAACAACAGCAGGAGAAACAGCAGCAGTACTACCAGCAGCAACAGCAGTAGCAGCAGCAGCAGCAGCAACAATAGTAACAACAACAACAGCAACAATAATAGCGATAGGAGCAACAACAACAACAACAACAACAAAAATAACAATGGAAGCAGGAAGAAGACCCAGCGACAGCGACGCGGCCAGCGGCGGGCACGAAGTCACCCCAACACACCTGACCGGCGACCTGTCCCTCCTCCTCGCATGACTCAGCCACAGGCATCTGTGTACCCAGTGAGGCACAGGGGAGAGCAAAGGGTCCGATGCGACTACTGCTTCCGCCCCGGCCACACAGCTGAGATGTGCTACAGCCGCGCTGCTGACGAACGCCAGGAACAAAGGCAGGAGAATATGTTCATGAGGGTTCTGACGGAGGGTTTAGCGCGGCAACAACTTCCTCACCCCCAGCAGCCCTTTCAGGCCCCACTCCAGCCTTCCTGGCAGCCACAGCCCGGTCACTACCCCAGCTGGAATCTCTCCTCGTGGCAGGGCAGACACTAATGCGTCTCGCCTCACCACCACACCTCATTCCCAAGCCAACGCGAGGAGGCAAGGGAACAGACGCCCCAGCTGTCACCTGACCGTGGTCTCCGCCAACGTGAGAGGACTCCGCACCAATGTAGGTGACCTTAGTCACAATTTCGTGCTGACACATAGTGCTGACATTGTCGCAGTAACAGAAACGTGGCTGAGTGACGAGGTGGAGCCGACGTTCGGCAAAATATCAGGCTACTCCCTGTGGGTGAGGATGGACCGAAAAAATAGAGCAGGCGGAGGGGTCGCTGCCTGTTTTAAGGACGGCCTCCAAACACAGGAACTTGAGATAGCCGTGCCACACCTGATGGAGGCACTGTTCTTCAGGGTGGTACTTGCAGACAACAGTGGGCTTCTCCTCTGTGTCATGTACCGCCCCCCGAGACAAGGACGAGCCCCGCTAGACTTCCTGACGGAGGAACTCGACACCCTGCTCCAGCGTCACAAGTGTTCCCATGTGATGATAGTGGGGGACCTGAACTTCCACATGGAGCAGGATGCCTTCAGTAATCTCCTGACTGTTCAGGCCCTAACCAACCATGTCACCTTCCCTACACACGAGCGGGGAGGACTGCTGGATCCTGTGGTGACAGACCTACCCGAAGCCAGCATCAGCTGCCAGCAGCTAGGACCAGTGGGCAGCTCAGACCACTTTGCTGTGCTGTCTCAGGTCGAGCTGCAAACGGCGAGGGAAGACGTTATCCCGCGCACCGTCTGGCTTTGGAACAGGGCGGACTGGCCATCCATGAAGCAGGACATGGAGAACACGGACTGGGAGTCCCTCCTAATGGGAGATGCTGAGACCAAGGCACGCACCCTCACCACCAGGCTCCTTGCCCTCCAACAGCAGCATGTGCCCTGCCGAGTATATCTCTCCAGGCGTGGTGATCCCGCCTGGTTTGGTTTTCGCTGCAGAGCATCTGCCGAGGCCAAGCATGCTGCCTGGGTGAGGTACAAGCGACACCCGTCACGCAGGAACAAGACGCTGCACCGGGAAGCGTGTAGGAGGATGACGTCTATCTGCAGATGGGCGAGGAATCAGCTAAGGGAGGACAGAAGGCGAAAGCTCAGTGGCCCAGGTGTTGGCAACAAGACCTGGTGGAATCTGGTGAAGGAGCAGGAAGGAGCATGTCACCGCGAGACTCTTCCTCCACTCACCAGACCTGACGGATCCACCGCCACGAGCAGTGCAGACAAGGCCACACTCCTCGCCGAGCTTTTCGCCAACAAGATGAGGGTTGACGACTCGGCACGACCTGTACCACAGCTGGCCCCGGAAACTGATTGCACTGTCACCACTGTCTTGGTGACGGCAGAGCAGGTTGAGCGGCTACTCGGTGCGGTGGATGTGGGTAAAGCCACAGGCCCGGATGACGTCAGCCCACGGCTCCTCAAGCAATGCGCTAAAGAGCTGTCAGCTCCTCTCACCACCGTCTTCACATCTTGCCTGAGGGAGAAGAAGTGGCCCTCAGTATGGAAGGAAGCGCGTGTGGTCCCAGTCCATAAGAAAAACTCAAGGTCTGAGCCCAACAACTACAGACCCATTTCCCTGCTCTCAGTGGTGGGCAAGTTGCTGGAGCAAATAGTGGCTGCTGCCATCTGCCAACACCTGAGCGAGAACCAACTCCTCTCAGACAAGCAGTTTGGCTTCAGGCCTGGCAGATCCACCGCAGACCTCCTCCTCATCCTCTCCAAGGACTGGCAAGACGCAATGGAAGAAGGCCTGGACACCCTTGTGGTGGCCCTGGACATTGCTGGGGCTTTTGACAGGGTCTGGCACGCGGGGCTCATTGAAAAGCTTCACGCCAAGGGTGTCCAAGGTGACCTGTTAATGCTGCTAGAAGATTACCTCCAGGGTAGGACCCTTCAGGTAGTAGTCAACGGGCAGTCATCAAGACCTTCACCTGTCCGGGCCTCAGTTCCACAAGGCTCCGTCTTGGGCCCAGTCCTATGGAACATACGAGTATACATCGACGACCTCCTCCGGCAGCTGTCATCTGTGGCAGCATACGCCGACGACTGCACACTCTCCCGCTCCTACTGCCGCCTCGACAGTCAGCGTGCCGTCACTGAGCTGAACAGGCAGCTCGGACTGGTGGAGCAGTGGGGAAAGATGTGGCAGGTCAACTTCGCTCCTGAGAAGACGCAGGCGATGGTCATCTCGCGGTCCCCAGGTGCTTCACACGCAGTCTCGGGACAGCTGCGTTTTGGAGGCAAGAGCCTGCCACTTCAGGATTATATCAAGATCCTGGGCGTGTCTGTGGACCGCGGCCTACGCTTCGATCACCACATCAGTGTCGTCGCCCGCCAGACCTCTCTCCGAGTCTCTGCCCTGCGTAGAATGGCGAACACACTCGACCCACGGGGCATCCTCACGCTATACAGGGCACAGATACGCCCATGTATGGAGTACGGTGCCCTGTCCTGGATGTCGAGTGCCGCCACCCACATGCAGAGACTGGATGCTGTGCAGCGGCGAGCCCTGCGCTTGGTGGCCACCGATGAGGACCAACATCACCCACCACCAGTAACATCACTGGAGCACCGCCGGGACGTGTCGGCACTAGTGGTGTGCCACAAAACTCAGGTGCAGAGGGTCCCTCACCTTGACCCCCTGAGGCTGCTGCCACACGCAGTACAGAGGTGCACCAGAGCTGCAGCCAGTAGCGACGAGCTAGTGAAGGTGCCTCGATCTCGCTCTAGCCAACACCAGCGCACCTACACAGCCAGGACTTCGCGGCTGTGGAACATGTTCACGGCGGCCACGCCCCAAGTGCAGGACATGTCCACGCACCAG
The DNA here is from genome assembly GCF_035594125.1 of Scylla paramamosain. NCBI lineage: Eukaryota > Metazoa > Arthropoda > Malacostraca > Decapoda > Portunidae > Scylla > Scylla paramamosain. Next base: position 537,215 of record NC_087186.1, read on the forward strand.
GTGAAGCTGGCAGCCCACAGCTGGCGTAGCACGCACCTGTCCCCACTGGCGCTTTAAATCTTTAAATTTTTATTATTTTATTTTATTAACATTATAATCTTTATGTTAAGCATGTATAGTGTTATTCCTGTTAAAAATACTAACATAGGCTTTTTAAATCATTCCACACTCAACGTGGAATTTTAAGCCTTTCTGTAAATATTTGTTTAAAAAAAAAAAAAAAAAGAGAGAGAGAGAGAGAGAGAGAGAGAGAGAGAGAGAGAGAGAGAGAGAGAGAGAGAGAGAGAGAGAGAGAGAGAGAGAGAGAGAGAGAGAGAGAGAGAGAGAGAGAGAGAGAGAGAGAGAATTGTAATTTCTAAGTAATCGTAATAATGTTTTGTGTAACTTTGTACTACTACTACTACTACTACTACTACTACTACTATTATCTTCCTTTCCTCCTCCTCCTCCTTCTCCTCCACTATTACTACTACTACTATTACTACCACTACAATAACTACTACTACTACTACTACTACTACTACTACTACTATTACCAGGGGCAAGATGAAACACAACTATGGAGGCGTGATAGTCAGCGAGGACTATCTACTATCGGCCTCCCACTGTTTCAAGAGCCACTCTGTCAGTCACTACCTGGTGCGGGTCGGGGAGCATGACTAAACCCACTTCTGACCAGCAAATAAAGATTGCTTAAGTTTCCGTCAAAAGGTTTTGTTTTCTTTGATGTACCAGTGTTTTTTTCCAGGGGTAACTTAAACAATAGGCGACTTTTTGCACACTCATTACTTCCACTACTAGTTAGTAGTAGCAGTAGTAGTAGTAGTAGTAGTAGTTTGTATGTAACGTACCTAACTTGTGCGTACTTAAGGACGGAAGCAAGCAGTGTATATATATATATATATATATATATATATATATATATATATATATATATATATATATATATATATATATATATATATATATATATATATATATATATATATATATATATATATATATATATAATTACTCCCAGTGATGTCTAAGGCACTGTTCAAGGGGTGCTGTGAACTTATCATTAAACCCAGCTGTGACCTCACTGAACGTTTCCCTTTGTGTCTCACAACACAAGGGGGCAGTCACAGCCTGCCCTCTAAAGACAACTCTCTTCCTCCACACAAAACTACAAGCACCTAATAACACACACACCCTTCACCCAAAAATTTTAAAATCATCATGGCGACTCCTACACCAGCCTCGGAGTCCCCATCTGGGTAGGGGACCATAAATGTCCCCAGGTCGGACTGCCTTTCTGTCGACAACCCTAAGTGTCTTGACACCCAAATCAACTTTTTCTTCATTAACTTCTGCAACATTCGCGGTCTAAGATCTAATTTTCAATCTGTAGAACACTACCTCTCCTCTTCTAAACCTCATCTTCTTTTCCTCATTTTGTCATCAAAATTTCAAAGTTCATAACTTATCTATTGCTTCATCTGCAGAACTCAAGGAAGAAGAAGATGAGGAGATGAGAGGTAGGAAGGGAAGAGGACAAAGAGGAGTAAATGAGGAGGAAGAAATTAGAATAATAACTCTTTACTTACAAAAAGCAGAAAAAAATATACCTCCTCCTCCTCCTCCTCCTCCTCTCTTTCCTCCAAAGACGACGTGGACGTGGAGCCGTTTGATGAGGTCCCCCTACTCCTACAAGTCATAGAAAACGTATTTCACAATCTAAAAGCAGCACCTGCCGCCTGGTGTGCATTTTCTCTTTGATGGGGAGCCTTCCTATTCCAGGTAAGTTTCCGAGAGAGAGAGAGAGAGAGAGAGAGAGAGAGAGAGAGAGAGAGAGAGAGAGAGAGAGAGAATATTATTGTCGATTATATATAATTATTTATATAGCTATCTAAAATTGAAATTGTTCCTCTTGTTGCTGTTGTTGTTGTTGTTGTGAGATTAAGTGTTACTAATATTTAATCATTGTAACTTTTTGTCAATAGTAGAAGTAGTAGTAGCAATAATAATAATAATAATAATAATAATTATTATTATTATTATTGAATTAAAAGTTGTTATTCAATAATGTTTATTTATTTATTTATTTATTTATTTCCTGTCACAAATTAAAATGATGGAATCATAAATTTCCTGTCACAAATTATAATGATGCAAAACTACAATTATTTCATTTTCAACCACCTATCCTCACACCTAACCACTCACGCATCCACACACTAAACAATCCACACACCCATCCAAATACCCTCTTAGCTGTGTGTGTGTGTGTGTACTGCAGGCAGGCTACTGGTGGACACGCTCCCTGGCCGTGACGTGCATGTGACGTGTGTGAGTGTGTGTGTGTCTGTGTGTGTCTGGATAGTGGTATCAAGGGACGTCACGATGTTTGTGGGGTGAGGGGCGGTAGCAGGCGAAGAAGAAGCTGGAGACTTCAGCATTTTGGTGGGTGTCACGGTGACCGGTTGGGGTGACAATACTATTACTGGGATTATTTTACTCTAACATTACGTTTGCAAGGCAATACAGCGGTACAGTTTGTGTTCATACGGCTTATTCCCGAGTCTGCTCAGCGTCTGGAGTGTAAGTACAGGTACAGTATATTATGTATCTGGTAGGGCTAGGTAGGTTCTGTAAGTGTCCTTAGGGATATGGTACTTTGGTCAGGTGACGATAAATACACACACACACACACACACACACACACACACACACACACACACACACACACACACACACACTCTAAATCTGAAGGAGGGAGACCGGAAGGGAGGGGGTTTGGGGGTCCCGGGTCTTGGTCTTCGGATATATATATATATATATATATATATATATATATATATATATATATATATATATATATATATATATATATATATATATATATATATATATATATATATATATATATATATATATATATATATATATATATCTATATATATATATATATATATATATATATATATATATATATATATATATATATATATATATATATATATATATATATATATATATATATATATATATATATAGAGAGAGAGAGAGAGAGAGAGAGAGAGAGAGAGAGAGAGAGAGAGAGAGAGAGAGAGAGAGAGATTGATCGGTAAACAGACAGATAAACTCAAATAGATAAATAGAGAAGTAGATAAATACACATATGTGTCTGTATATTATATCTATATCAATCTTTTATATCTATCTATCAGTTTTATCTGTCGACAAAAGTGTTTGGTGGCTTATTTACACTTAGTATTGTTGAGTGCCTCAAAAACACAATTCCTCCATTGATGAAGTGAACACCACCTTCCAGAAAAGCAACCCGTCTCTTTCTGTCTCACTCCACTGCCTCCCTTTTCCACTCTGAACACCTTCGCTATGTTCTTTGATTGTCATCCAAAGCGCAAACTTCACAACTCATCTCTTGCTTCCTTTACAGAACTCAAAGGAGAATAGATGAAATGAAGACACGAATAAGGAGGAGGAGGAGGAAGAAGGAATAAATTAAATCAGTATATATTTACTTACAAAATGAAAAAAAAAAAACTTTTCTTCTTCCTCCTCCTCCTTCTTCTCCTTCTTATCTTCTTCTAAAGACCAGGTGGACGTGGAACTGTTTCATATATAAGTCTCCCTACTTCTCCAAGCTATAGAAAATGGACTTTACCATCTGACCCATCATCTGCCTCCTGGTCTCCGTTTTCTGTTTGATAAGGAACTCTCGTATCCCAGCTAAGTTTGCCAGAGAGAGAGAGAGAGAGAGAAAGAGAGAGAGAGAGAGGGAGGATTGTAAGTTTATATTATACATAATTATTTTATAATTATTCAAAATTGCTAATGTTATTGTTGTTGTTGTAGTCTTTGTTGTTCTTGTTCTTATTAATTATTATTCTTATTGTTCTTATTAACTGTTGTTGTTATTGTTGTTGTTGTTGTTGTTTGATTAAATGTTACTAGAATTTCATTACTGTTCTTGCATTTGCCAGTAGTAGTAGCAATAACAGTAATCCTAGTAGTAATAGTAGAAGTTGTTGTTGTGGTTATTATTACTTTTTAAGTAATTTATTTGAAAGTAGTTATTCAATTCTGTTTATATATCGGTATATCCTTTGGTTGTCATCTAAATTGCCAACTTCATAACTTCTGTATTGCTTTCTGTGCAGAACTCAAGGAAGAAGAGGAGGAGAACATGATAAGAAGAGTGGAAAGACGAGGAAGAGGAGGAATTAAGAAGGAAGAAATTAGAGTAATATCTCTTTACTTATAAGAAACTGAACATTATATCTATTGTTCATTCTTCTCCTTTTCCTTCTCCTCTTCCTCCTCCTCCTTTTCCTCCAAAGACGAGATGGAGGTGGAGCTCTTTGATATAGAAGAGGTACCCCTACTCCTTCACGCCATAGAAAACGGAGAGAAAGAGAGAGAGAGAGAGAGAGAGAGAGAGAGAGAGAGAGAGAGAGAGAGAGAGAGAGAGAGAGAGAGAGAGAGAGAGAGAGAGAGAGAGAGAATATTTTTTTCTTGATTATATATAAATATTTATATAGCTATCTAAAACTGCTACTGTTCTTGTTGCTGTTGCTTGTTGCTTGTTGCTGTTCTTGTTACTGTTCTTGTTGCTGATTAAATGTTATTAGTATTCAATTATTGTTACTGTTTTTGTCAGTAGTAGTAGTATTAGTATTAGTAGTAATAGTAGTAGTAGCCAGTTATTACTGTTACTGTTGTTATTATTAATTATTATTATTATTATTAGTTCTTTATTTAAGTTTGTTTACTTTTTTTTATTTATTTACTTATGTATTGAATTTCTTGCATATATTAAAGTGACAAAACCAAAATTTTTATTTTTATTCAGCTATACAAACACCTAACCACTCACGCATCCACACACCAAACGATCCACACGCCCATTCAACTACCCACTCAGTGGTGTGTGTGTGTGTGTGTGTGTGTGTGTGTGTGTGTGCTATGCAGGCACGTCACGGTGGTTGGAAGAGGGGGCGGACAGGAGAGGCCAGAAACACAAGCAGGAGACTTTAGTTTGTTGGTGGGTGTCGCGGTGACCGGTTGGGGTGACAATACTATTACTGGGATTATTTTACTTCAATATTACGTTTGCAAGACAATACAGCGGCACAGTTTGTGTTAATACGAATTATTACCGAGTCTGCTCAGCGTCTGGAGTGTTGCCGGCCTTGTGAGTATAATATATTATGAATCTGATAAGGTTAGGAAGGTTAGTAAGTGTCCTTAGGGAATATGGTACTTTGGTCACGTTGCGCTACTTAAACACACACACACACACACACACACAACGACTGACAGGTAGTGCACAGATAAAAGAGTCCCGGGATGTAACATGGGTAGGGAGGAGCAAGAGGGCGCAGGAGATGAGGTGCATAAGGTTATCAATCGTGTAGTAACCGGGTACTGACACACACACACACACACACACACACACACACACACACACACACAAATAAACTTGAAAGAAGGGAGACTGCTAGGGTTGTGGGGTCTGGGGTCCCTGGTCTCTGTCCCCGGATGACGTCACTAGTTGATGAAGTCACACCATATTTACGTTGGTCGGCTCGATTTTGAAACTGACCCTTCGCAAAAATGGAGCTAGGCTGGAATGCCTTATGTTATGAAAGGGCATACACTTTAATTAATTCCGGGAATGTAGAAATATTTCAAGCCTAAGTAATAATTAAGATATTTTAAGAGAACATTGAAAAATTGTTGGAACATAAACACGATAAAAAAAACATTCATTTATTAGGAACGCAAAACACATTTAAACGTCAAAACTACAAAACGTCAAAACTTTTTTACAAACAATCAGAAGTTAGTTAGCAGCTCAAATGAGATTTTAAAAAATTCCAAAATATCAACTTTTTGAGTTTTTTAACTGGTATAAAAAGTGACCAAAGTGCACACACTCAACTCAACACCATCACAACACATTTTAAAAAAGATAAACGATTTTTTAAACCAATAAAATCTTGCCTAGCGGCTAAAATAAAAAAAAAAAAAAATTGGGTTGGCAATATAAAAAAAAATAACCGTAAAAAACAACTTATTTACGATGACAACCTCATAATCGGCATATTTCCCTTAACACACACACACACACACACACACACACACACACACACACACACACACACACACACACACACACACACACACACACACACACGGAAAACACTCAAAAGAATACTGAACATTTTTAGCAATCATAAAATCTTAGTTAAGAAGCCAATATATACAAGTTAAGGAAATAGAAATAATACTGGAATTCTGGCCAGGCTGTGGCAAACCATCATGGCGGTCCGGAGGACTCAACTGAAAACAAAGATAACTGCCTCTTCTCTTTGCAAAGCATGTGGAATTACTTTGGAGTTTATTAATGTATTTCTTGATTTATTGTGTGTGTGTGTGTGTGTGTGTGTGTGTGTGTGTGTGTGTGTGTGTGTGTTTCCGTGTATTTCATTGCATAAACAATGATGCAGAATGTGTGTGTGTGTGTGTGTGTGTGTGTGTGTGTGTGTGTGTGTGTGTGTGTGTGTGTGTGTGTGTGTGTGTGTGTGTGTGTGTTGCCCTCTCTTTCATAACACATACTCGTATAGTGATGTGGTGTATGTGCTGCTGCTACTGTTGTTGTTGTTTCTGTTGTTTTTTGTTAATGTTGTTGTTGTTGTTGTTGTTGTTGCTGCTGCTCCTGTTTTTGTTAATGTTGTTGTTCTTGTTGATGTTGATATTGTTGTTGTTGCTGTTGTTGTTGTTGCTGCTGCTGTTTTTGTTAATGTTGTTGTTCTTTCAGTATAATTCTATTAGTGAATTATATTTATTGTTTTTCATTCTTATTTTCCTTCCTTCTTTCTTTATATTTATCTTTCTTTCTTTTTCCCTTCCATCCTTTCTTTTTACCTTCCATCCTTTTTTTTTTTTATTTATCAAGGTATTTACTGTGTGTGTGTGTGTGTGTGTGTGTGTGTGTGTGTGTGTGCGTAAGTAAACATTTATTGCTATTAAACATTATATACAATATATACATGCATTAGAAAAATATTGTTGGTACAGCAACGGTCTGTCGAGCGTAAGCTCCATGACAGACATTATTAAGTACTAGAGGTTAAGTGGATGGATAGATAAATAAATGTTAACATAAGGTTACATAGCACATAAGAAAACGAAAAAAACACGATTATGATTGTAGTTATAAAGAAATACAAAAACATATTATAGTTAAATAGTGAAGCAATTATATTATGAAATTTCCTAGATAGTTCTTAATTTTTCTTTTAAATGTTGAAATATTGGTTGATCTAAGGAGTAATTTTTGTTCAAGTTCTTAATTTTTCTTTTAAAATGTTGAAATATTGGTTGATCTAAGGAGTAACTTTTCCCCGTTATTTCCCCTATAATATTGCACAGTTTTAAATGTGATAATGTGATAAATGTAATAAAGTGAAATATTTATGAATAAAATCAAATTTCTTAAGTTTAGTAGTAGAAAAAATAGCGGCTGTAAAGTCAAATTTATGAAGAAAAAATATACATCTAAATATTTTTTTGGGGGAAATAATTAGTTTGTCGAGGAGCGAGGGCCAAGTACATGCCCATATTGGTACACAGTAAATAAGGTGAGGATAACTATGTGTAATATATACTAATCATAGTCTGTTGTAAGATTATGTCGCACTTTATAGAGTAAGCCACAGATTTTGAATTTTTACACAAATTTCATCAATGTGATATTTCCAGTTAAGTTTAGAGTCAATAATTAGACCAAGGAATTTCAAATGATTAACCTGTTGTATTACATCGCCCTCTATTTGTAATGGTGGCATTTGATTTCTTACTGACCTCTTCTGAAAGAATATATATTTGGTTTTTGAGATATTTAGCTTTAATTTATTATATTGAATCCATTTATTTATAGAGTTTAATTCCAGGTTAAGCATTTGGTGCAGCTGATGTATATTACTGTTGGCCAACAAGAGGTTCATGTCATCAGCATACATAAATTTTAGCTGTGCGCTAACGTTTACAATATCATTAATATATATTAAAAGTAACAGTGGATCTAAAACAGATCCTTGTGGTACACCCTTAGACAAGGCTATAAATGGTGAAAAAATTCATGTTACAAAAAACAGATTGAGTTCTATTGGTAAGATAACAGGTTTAGGGGAATGCCTTCTACGCCTAAGTGTTTCAGTTTATCAAGAAGAATTTTGTGACCGAGTGTGTCGAATGCTTTTGAGAGATCAATAAATACGCTAACAACATCGAGCTTTTCTTCCAAAAAGGTATAAACATTGCTCACAAAGTGTAATATTGCTGATTCGGTGGACCTGTTTGCTCGAAACCCGTGTTGGTATTCAGACAGTAAGTTATGATTTTGTAGGTAGCTAGTTAAACGAAAGGAAATTACCTTTTCAAATATCTTATTGACAGCTGGCAGGATTGAAATAAGACGGTAATTGTTTATATCATTTCTGTTCACAGATTTATACAATGGTTATTACTTTTGGCTTTTTTAATTGCATCTGGAAAAATGCCTGACCTCAAGGAGAGGTTGATTATGTGGGTAAGTCGAGCAGATATTTCTGACGATACATGTTTTAGTACTAGTGGTGATACTTCGTCGTATCCCGATGCAGCGGACTGTAAATCATTAAGATAAGTTTCTACTTCTTTTTCATGTGTTGGTGGGAAGTAAAGTGAAAATATGGGAGGGTCATTTAGATATCTCTTATATTCGTATCTTGTTCCACTTATCTGGTTAATACCTATATTCAAGAAGTGTTCATTAAATGCTTTAGGGATGTTACTACATTCAGGTTTAAGCTCAATTAGGATTTTATTTGTTTGACTATTTGTTCTGACAAGTAAAGAATTAATGGTTTTCCACTGAGCTTTGGGATTACCTTGGTTTTCCCTTAAATTGTCTTTATAATATTTGTTTTTTGCTGCTCTTAGTGTTGAAGTTAAGTAATATCTGTATCGACAATAAGTTTCTCCAAAATTGATGGGCCATTTCTTCGCTAGTTTCTCTAATCTATTTATCTCTTTTATACGTTTTTTTTTTAATGCAGGAGTAATGTACGGACTTTTCATTTTTGTTATTTATTCGATATTTTTACAATGGAAAGTGTTTATCGTATATGATACTTATTGTGTCATAGAAAAGATTATAAGCAACATTTAGACAAGTTAAAGTTAATAAATCATTCCATTTTTTTTTTTGTTTGTTTTAGATCATCATTTCTATGTTCTAAAGCTATAGGTGTAACGACTCTTATTAACGTATGTAGGATGAACACTTCCACCATACTCACACTTAAACTGAAAAATTATCGGGAAATGGTCGGTAATATCTGAATATATTATGTGATTAGCAATATTTGATTCTATTTGTGTGGTCCAAATGTGATCTATGAGAGTAGCTGTGTTGTTAGTTACTCCTGTTGGCTTTGTTAGTTACTATTGTCGGCTTTGTAATTAGAGGGAAAAGAGAGAAAGAGTACATCAAACTAATAAATTCATAAACAGAGTTGTCTCGGAGCTTCAGTAAATCTAGGTTAAAATCACCAAAAATGTAAACCTTCATAAATTTCAATTCATGTGCAAGTAAGAGAAATTCAGACATTACATCTAAAAATTTGGTAATACTACTATTTGGAGGCCTATAAATCAACATGAATAATGACTTGCTCTTATTTATAGTAGTTTCCACACCTATACATTCTATAAAGTTATTTGATAATGTGAACTCACTTATCACAGACGAATGATAATCGGCAGATATGTACAATGAGACTCCACCACCATGCGTATTTCTCGAGTTAGTAAACATATTGTATCCAGGTATTTGATAGATTGAGTCAATGTGCTTATCTAATCTTGTTTGTGAAACCAAGAACAGTTAATTTTTATTATGTAAATACTGTAAAAAGGTATCAGCAAAATGTTGAAGATTTTTAGGAAATGATCTAATGTTATGACATGAAATTGTTACTACATTGGTGCTGGGAAAAGAACTCTCTCTCTCTCTCTCTCTCTCTCTCTCTCTCTCTCTCTCTCTACTCTCTCTCTCTCTCTCTCTCTCTCTCTCTCTCTCTCTCATCTCTCTCTCTCTCTCTCTCTCTCTCTCTCTCTCTCGTCAGTTTCTTGAGTTGGTGGTGATGGGAAACACAAGCCACAAACTACCTCGTCCTTTTGGTTTTGGGTTCTCATAATTTTTAGAATGGCTGGAGAGCCACGAGTATTTGGTGGGCGTGTGGCTGGTCTCCGAGACACGAGCCGCTGAGAGATGTGCCCATTGCGTTAAGTGAGAAGGGAACGACTTGATAAAGTATAGATGATTGCAGAGATCTCCATTCTTGGAGACTTCAATGTTCACCACCAGCTTTGGCTTTTCTCTCCCTTCACTGACCATCCTGGTGAACTAGCCTACAACTTTGCTATCCTCCACGACCTAGAGCAATTCCATCACCAGATTCTCATGCTCTTTATATTTCTGCCCGAAACCATGCCAAGTCTGTTCTCTAACTTGCCAAAAACTCCTTCATTAACAGAAAGTGTCAAAACCTTTCAAGATCTAACTCCCTTCGTGACTTCTGGAATCTAGCCAAAAAAATATCTCCAATAATCTCTAATAATAATAATAATCCAAAAATATCTCCAATATCTTTGCTTCTTCTTCTTTCCCTCCTCTATTTTAACCAGATGGCACCACTGCTATCACATCTATTTTTAAAGCTGAACTCTTCGCTCAAACCTTTGCTAAAAACTCTACCTCGGATGATTCTGGGCTTGTTCCTCCCTCTCCTCCACCCTCTGACTACTTCATGCCACGTATTAAAATTCTTCGCAATGATGTTTTCCATGTCCTCGCTGGCCTAAACTCTCGGAAGTCTTATGGACCTGATGGGGTCCCTCTTATTGTTCTCCAAATCTGTGCCTCAGTGCTTGCACTTTGCCTAGTCAAACTCTTTTAGCTCTGTCTGTCAACATCTACCATTCCTTCTTGCTGGAAGTTTGCCTACATTCAACCTGTTTCTAAAAAGGATGACCGTTCTGATCCCTCAAACTACCGTCCTATTGCTTTAATTTCCTGCCTATCTAAAGTTTTTGAATCTATCCTCAACAGGAAGATTCTTAAACATCTATCACTTCACAACATTCTATCTGATTGCCAGTATGGGTTCTGTCAAGGCCGCTCTACTGGTGATCTTCTGGCTTTCCTTACTGAGTCTTGGTCATCCTCTTTTAGAGATTTTGGTGAAACTTTTGCTGTTGCCTTGGACATATCAAAAGCTTTTGATAGAGTCTGGCACAAAGCTTTGATTTCCAAACTACCCTCCTACGGTTTCTATCCTTCCCTCTGTAACTTCATCTCAAATTTCCTTTCGGACCGCTCTATTGCTGCTGTGGTAGATGGTCACTGTTCTTCTCCTAAATCTATAAACAGTGGTGTTTCTCAGGGTTCTGTCCTGTCACCCACTCTCTTCTTATTATTCATTAATGATTTTCTAAACCAAACTTTTTGTCCTATCCACTCCTACGCTGATGATACCACCCTGCACTTTTCCACGTCTTTTCATAGATGTCCAACCCTTCAGGAGGTAAACATATCACGCAGGGAAGCCACAGAACGCCTGACTTCTGATCATTCTAAAATTTCTGATTGGGGCAGAGCAAACTTGGTATTTGGTATTGTTCAATGCCTCAAAAACTCAATTCCTCCATCTATCAACTCGACACAACCTTCCAGACAACTATCCCCTCTTCTTCAGTGACACTCAACTGTCCCCACCTTCTTCTACACTGAACATCCTCGGGCTGTCCTTTACTTATAATCTGAACTGGAAACTTCACATCTCATCTCTAGCTAAAACAGCTTTTATGCAGTTAGGTGTTCTGAGACGTCTCTGCCAGTTTTTCTCACCCCCCCAGCTACTAACTCTGTACAAGGGCTTTATTCGTCCATGTATGGAGTATGCTTCACATGTCTGGGGGGTTTCCACTCATACTGCTCTTCTATACAGGATGGAATCAAAAGCTTTTCGTCTCATCAACTCCTCTCCTCTAACTGACTGTCTTCAGCCTCTCTCTCACCGCCGCAATGTTGCATCTCTAGCTGTCTTCTACCGCTCTTTTCATGCTAACTGTTTTTTTGATCTCGCTAACTGCATGCCTCCCTTCTTCCCGCGGCCTTGCTGCACAAGACTTTCTTCTTTCTCTCACCCCTATTCTGTAGACCTCTCTAACGCAAGAGTTAACCAGTATTCTCAATCATTCATCCCCTTTTCTGGTAAACTCTGGAACTCCCTGCCTGTTTCTGTATTTCCAGCTTCCTCTGACTTGAATTCCTTCAAGAGGGAGGTTTCAAGACACTTATTCATCAATTTTTGACTTCTGCTATATGACTCTTTTATGGGACTGGCTTTTCAGTGGGCATTTTTTATTGGATTTTTGTTGCCTTTGCCCAGTGTCCTTCCTACATGAAAAAAAAAAAAAAATGCCACGGAAAATTATGATTTTTATACCGTGTGTGTGTGTGTGTGTGTGTGTGTGTGTGTGTGTGTGTGTGTGTGTGTGTGTGTGTGTGTGTGTGTGTTTACTTGTACTATTTACCTAATAGTAAACATGATCAATCACTTATTATTCAACTAATACTCTATATGAAAAAAAATAAATACATGAATAAAAAAAAACTAAAAACAAAGAAAAGCATGATTCTTAAAGCCATCGTCTTCTGTGTGTGTGTGTGTGTGTGTGTGTGTGTCCATATTTCAACATATCATAACCCTTACTTTTGGCGGGGGGACGGTGGTGTTGAGAGAGGAAAAAGCGGCGGTGAGGATGGCGTCGGTGGGGTCTGGCAGGGGGCACTGGGAGGAGAGCCAGGCGAAGGAACATGTCCTTGATGAAGTGTGTAGCGCTGACCCAAGCCGTGGTGACGCAGCGGGTAACTAGTTAGCCCACCACGACCT